>NC_041400.2:93054390-93246890 GCF_900747795.2 Erpetoichthys calabaricus | reverse complement strand
CTGTCACTGACAAACAAAAAAGTTCCAAATAATGACATTAAATATCCTTTATTTTTAAATGTATAGTTTGAATTAATGAAACAAGAAACATTACTTTAAAAGAGAATTCAGCAACATATAATATGCTTACAAAAAAAAAAAAAAACAGCCTCAAAATATTTCTCCAAGATTATGTTTCACATTGATGAACTCTCAATCGAAAAGACTATGCAATGCTTAATCTTTAGCCTGGCATGATCCTTCACTAAACACAGCACAGACTCACAGTTTTAAGTTGGCAGCTACATCCTTAAAATCTAAATGATGCTTGTTTGTTAGTTTAATAAGTATTCACTGCATCTGAGAACAAATGTATCTCAGTATCAAAACAACATTTCCCCTTAAGAGTATTGTGAAAAAAATGTGGATGCTATTAAAGTAAAAGGCAGTCTCAGTAAAAATTTAAAGCCCTCTTCACTGTTTCATTCCCCAGAAAAAACTAAGAACTGACTGATTCGTTATACCAGATTAGGATACACTACAGCTGTTTATGAATATGTATGTGTGTGTATATATTTACGTGTATACACATACTGTGTATAATACATACATACATACATACATACATACATAGTGTGGCAGATTGCTGGGTTTCTTACCTGGCCGGGATGCCTAGAAGGACCGGAAAGGGACATGAATAGTGTCCGGGTCATGAGGGGGCAACCACCCTGGACTAGGAGAGGACCACGGGAGAGGAACACAGAGGTTCTGGCCTGTTGGGACCCGTGGCCACCGCCAGAGGGTGCCTCAAGCCTCGTGGGATCCGGCGAACTGTCACTTCCGCCACACCAGGCAAGATGGTGGATGAACCTGCCAGAGACGCCCGGAGTGCTTCCGGTGCAAAGGGCAGCACTTCCGCCACACCAGGAAGTGCTGCCGGAAGGTTGTCATCAGCCACCTGGAGCACATCCGGGTGGGAATAAAAGGCGCTGCCTTCATACAATCGGAAAGCTTGAGTCGGGAGTTGGAGCAGGACAAACCTCCCAGGAGGAAGTAGGCGGCCAAGGACTGAGGAAAGAAGAGATTTATTGTGGTGATTAATTGCTGTGTGCATTTTGTGGTGTTCAGGACTTAAATCCTGTGTTTATTTGGGAGAAATAAACGTGTGTCTTTTTATAAAGATGTGGTCTCCGACTGGTGGTGTCCGGGTAAGTCTCACAATACATACATATACAGTATATACATACAGTGTGTGTATATATATATATATATATAGCTTTCTATGGGTCACCTAGTAAGTCATTGGTGGAAACTAAATGAGCAACCTTGGTGTTAAAAATCCAGTGTTCTAGCCAGAACAGAACTTGTACTGATGTACAGTGGAGTCCATTCTCACAGGGTGAAACACTTCATGGTATGGCACATTCTGAGAAACAATACAGGGACAATGGCACTCGCACCAGTAGATTCAGGGATAGTTTTTAAATATGTAATACTTGCATATATACTGTGCTTATAAAATAGAACTGAACATACTGTATATGCTGCATGCTAAGAAAACTTTTTATTGTATTTATTTCCACTGTTGTAAGGAGACATGCACATGACAATAACCTTGACTTGAAATCCTTATGAACTATATCGTTCAGCATTCACTATTCTAAAGCTTTCAGATTTGCTCTGTTCTTCAGTAACTATATTTTTTCCTTCTGCTATTCTGTTCTGATATTGTCACCCTTTATGAGAAAAGGAAGTGATGGTTCATCAACCATAATTGAAAACAGTTATCAAAAAGGCTGCAAGTTAAATAAGCCAAAGTGGATTTGGTATTGTGTTGGAAACAAATCAATAAACAAATACATTCAAGTGATGTTCTATGTACTTGTATTAATGCCATACAAGCCAAATAATAAATGGTATGCTCACTCTATACAGGGTGTAATCAGAAACCAATTTTTACCACTCCAAGGGTGCTTCTTCTCTAACTAAAGCAATGTAATTAATTTGTTTCAATTATGCACAGTATTCACATTTCATACAATGGTGTAAAATCCACCTGCCTGGATGAATGGAATAGTCATCTTAATGCATTAGTGCAGAGAAGTGACTAGAAAGCATGAGATATCAAACAAATAATTTTTGTAGAATTTCTCCAGACAAATAGAGCAATATGTCCTACTATAACTAAGAATGCAACTGAACTGTGAACTTTAGCTCATTTTTATTAAATACTACTGAATAATTTAAAGGTATAACAATGGACAGGTAACAGAAATGAAAAGTTGTTAAGGAAGGAAAAGTACTGAAGGAGGATAAAGTTGCTGACTGGAGGTGAATGGGCATTGATGTAACACTGAGAAGAGGCATCCTTCATGTACTTAAATTACTGTTCATTTAAGTGAGAAATGGAATATATTTAACTTTTATGTACGGACACTGAGATGGCAAAACAATAAGATAACAAGGATGGTGTGAGATATGGCCGGCCATTTATCCCAGCCAATACCCCCAGGCCGCTAGATGGAGTCCTCCTTGCAACGTGGAGATGCCCCGAATTCCAGCAGGGCATCATGGACTATGGAGTTTTAATACACAGCCCTGCTGGATAACGTCGGGGCCGCCAGGAGTCGCTGCAGGGAGGCCCAGAGATTTATATTTTCCTTATAGCATGGAAGTATTTCCAACTCATGGAAACAGAAGAAATGATATACTTCCGGGCTGAAGAAAAAAGAGAAGTTTTTGCCTGACCCGGAAGTGAAAGAAAGTCACATGGACTGAGGGACAAAGACTTCCGGGTCATGGACTATAAAAGGACCATGGGAAATCCCAGACAGCGAGCTGAGCTGGTGGAAGGGTGGCAACGCGTCTGGGAGAGGAGGATTGGTTATTGATTTATTATTGTATTGATTATATGAATAGTGTGGAGTGGAGGGTGCTTTGTGCACATTATTATTACAAAATAAATAATAATTAGGTGGATTGGCGATTCTAAATTGGCCCTAGTGTGTGCTTGGTGTGTTTGTGTGTGTCCTGCGGTGGGTTGGCGCCCTGCCCAGGATTGGTTCTCTGCCTTGCGCCCTGTGTTGGCTGGGATTGGCTCCAGCAGACCCCCGTGACCCTGTGTTTGGATTCAACGGGTTGGAAAATGGATGGATGGATAGATAGATGGATAATAATTGTAATTTTACCCGGTGTTTGGAGTGGTACCTTAGGGTTCAAGGGAGCTCTAGCGCCCCCTACTGTTACAATGGGCATGCAGGTCAGTAAAGAGTGTCCAGTGATGGACTAATACATTGTCTACTGTTGGTTCCTGCATTGCATCCAGTGCTGTTGATATAAACAACAGAGCAAGCATGAATTACATTAGATTAGCAAGTTCTCAAAATGTTCTTCTTATCCTGAACACCTGGTTACTTTTAAATTTTTTGTCTGTTTTGTCACACTATTATTTTCATGCCAAAAAAATCAATAAGCAAAAGCGAAATACTATAAATGGCGGTTTTTGTTAATGTGCATTAATGCTACATGAAACTCTCTTCATGGTGCAGTTTGGCAGCGGTGGGGTCGCAAAATACATTAGTGACATGATTTGTAGTCTGTTAAGTGGGGCTGCAAGATGTTAATGGAGTAATTGTAAAGTTTTTTTATCAGCAGTAAGTTGGTCAGACTGGAAAGTGTTAGTTAACTGTTTGCTATTAACATTTCAAATGTTGAACACAAATGGAGAAGGAGCTACAGTAATCCCACCTCCATCGCGGGGGTTGCGTTCCAGACCCCCCCGCGAAAGGTGAAAATCCGCGAAGTAGAAACCATATGTTTATATGGTTATTTTTATATTGTCATGCTTGGGTCACAGATTTGCACAGAAACACAGGAGGTTGTAGAGAGACAGGAACTTTATTCAAACACTGCAAACAAACATTTGTCTCTTTTTCAAAAGTTTAAACAGTGCTCCATGACAAGACAGAGATGACAGTTCTGTCTCACAATTAAAAGAATGCAAACATATCTTCCTCTTCAAAGGAGTGCGTGTCAGAGAGAGAGAGAGAGAGAGAAAAAAAAGCAAACAGTCAAAAATCAATAGGGCTGTTTGGCTTTTAAGTATGCGAAGCACCGCCGGACAAAGTAGCTGCGAGGAAGGGAGCATGCATTTTTCAGCATTTTTTAGAGGAGCGTCCGTATCCTCTAGGCCAGTATGCGAACAGCCCCTCTGCTCACACCCCCTCCATCAGAAGGAGAGAGAGGAAAGCAAACAATCAAAAATCAATAAGTGATGTTTGATCTTTTAAGTACGCGAAGCACCATGCGGGAAGCATATCGCTTGCAAAGCAGCCACATGTAAGCCCAGCAAAGAAGGGAGCACTGTGAAGGTAATCTTTCAGCGTTTTCTGAGGAGCGGCCGTGTCCTCTAGGGGTGCGAACAGCCCCCGTGCTCACAATATATTTGAGGAGTTTTATTTAATACATAATACGCGCTGTGGTTGGGTAGCTTCTCAGCCATCTGCCAATAGCGTCCCTTGTATGAAATCAACTGGGCAAACCAACTGAGGAGTGTATCAGAAATTAAAAGACCCATTGTCCGCAGAAATCCGCGAACCAGCAAAAAATCTGCGATATATATTTAAATATGCTTACATATAAAATCCGCGATAGAAGCCGCAAAAGTCGAAGCGCGATATAGCAAGGGATTACTGTACAGTGGTAACAGTCAAGGGTAAAAGTGTAGAGTAGCTTCAAGATTCGTTCTTACTTCTGAAATAGTATGTCTGCCATTGAGGTAAAAATTTCTTGCTCCACCTGTGTTTAGAGTTTTTTGGTGTGAGTGCGAGACAAGACACGGGGAGAAAGAAAATTAAGTGAAATTTCAAAAACCTAAGAAAATGTTTAGAAGTATGTATTGGAACCCAAATGAAGAATTCAGAAAAAAAAAAAAAAAGAGTAATAGGGAGTAATACACTGAGCGAAAATACACGCTGAAAGAAATGCAAAAAATATCTAGGCCAATATGTACAATGTGATGCAAGTATAAGGGATGAGAATGATAAAGCCATGGCCAGAAGTGGTGGTAGATGACAGAAAAAGAATGGCTCTCATAGCTAAGAATAATATCCAACTGGGAGAACAGAATCTGGTGAACAATTAATTAACAGGAGAAAAAAAAGAGATAATGGCAACAGCTGTAGTATTAGAATACTACGATATCACGCAATATAGCTTACATTTCCAAGCCAGTCAAAGAACAAAACAAAAATACAGTAAACATGTCTTAATTAGTTCCTCAATAGCACCTCACGTTTATATATTACAACAGCTTGTAATGTTTTCAAACACCAAACACTTTCTATTTCATATAAAAAACTTTAAAATAATTCACTCAGCAGAAAGGCTATAATGTCAACTACAGCTGCTGTAGGTGGTTAACAATAGAGTAGGCTCTTCAGGATCTTCTTATTTGCTTCTGCATTCAGCCACATAACACACTTGAAAATAACCACTTACTTAAGAAAGGTGGAGTACTGCATTTTTTATGAACTGATCTAATAGAGTTTGTGAACCATACAAGCTGGTTAAAAACTATCAAAATCCAGGTTTTCTTAAGTGTGTACATGTTAAGCATAGCTCTATTAATGTTTTGTGGTTATATTTTGTGCACCAGGCAGTACAGTGGGTAGCTGTTATCTCATAACCCAAGATACCACTAACTGATTGTGCACACATTTGTTATCAGGGTAGACTTTGCACATTCACTCTGTGGGCATGTGATTTCTCTGGGATCGACAGTTTTCTCCTACATTACAGAAAAGGGCATGATAATTTGCTAGGCAGGAGTGTGTGTGTGTGGTCTAAGCATCATTGTGTGGTATAGCAAACTTGTGTATTATTCAAGGTTAGTTTCTTTCTTCATTGTGCTTAATAGTGCAAGGAAAGGCTCCAGTTTCCCACAGTCCTATAAAAGGATTGAATGAATGAATTTCATATGTGCACATGAGAGTTGAATAAACATAGCACAGTCAGCAGTAGCTAGTTTTCTGTGTCATACTGATATGGATTTAGTGGTGCATAATTTGTGTTCTAAACAAATTGTATTTCTTTTATTTGTCTAGAACAAAATAAGTAACAAATAATAGTGTACTAAGTAAATTTTAAGTTTTACAGTTAGTACAGATTAAAGAAAAAACGCAGCCAAATGTCTTTTATGTTACTTACTCCATATACTTTGTAGGGGTACCAAAGAAAAAGATTTAATCTTATGTTTTCATGCACAGAAGGGATAGAAACAATTTTATGAAATAATAGAAGGCAATAGCGGCCAGAGTTGTACAATAGCACATGATGTGAGAAATATCCCTTTTAAATTTTTTTCTGTGCTGTTTTTAAATGTTAACTCTGTCAAGGTACTTGTAAAAATTGTTTTCAAACACTCCATGTAACATGACATTAGAGCAAAGAGTATAGATATTAAACTCATATAAGTTTTATTGTTTTAACTAGGGGGCAAACCCCGCCCCGGCGACTTCGGCGCCCATCCCCCAGTTGCGGCCAAAATATTACTAAATTTGTAAATGTACAAAAGAAAAATTATTTTTTATTGGAGTCAAAAATCACAAAATTCTATAAATATGTAAAAGAAAAATTAATTATTATTCAACGGAGTAAAAATCATGAAACAAGAATAAAATATTGACTTTCTTACCGATTGGAGTATTCCCATTAAACTGAGGTCCACTATGCTCAATGCACGACTTTCTTGATATTTTAGTTAATAATTTAAAAACAGAATAACAATCTGAAAATCTACCATCACATTAAAGTTTGATAAATTCTGAAAAGAATGATACCAAACAGCATGACAAAAAACATGACATAAAAACGTCAAATAAAATCATTGCATTTTTAGGCTTAGGATTTTATATGTATAGAGTAGATAATATTCCAGGTGCATCACACTTATCCTGTGTAGAATCAGAGGTGTGGTCTTTGGGAGTATGGTGTATATTGCTTGCTGGGAAATATACTATTTACAACTTTTTGGAAGAAAATGAAAATATAGGCTGGCATGCTGATTGTAGAAAGTCACATTCTGAAGACTGGGAGGAGGCCTGCTCTGTGTACTCAATGTGTGGGTGCTCTATCGGCATGTATGGATTTTCTTACCAGTTTCTTTGGACATCAGATCAAATGAAACTGCAGTCGCGCAATCAGCATTCATGACAGAACTGCCAAATATGTGACTACAGTGCAAATTTTCTGCTTTGAACAATTACTCAGCTATCATTTACATATTATTTTTTAGTCAGAAACAACAGGATTAGAACATAGCTAACGCTAGCTGATAATAGAAAACTGCACTTTGACCATTTGTATCTGTTGCTTCAGGGAAACAGAATCATTTTGCCTTGCTTTAGATAAAGCACTTTTTTCTCTCACTAGAATACAATACACATATACCCTAAATAATTTACTTTGAAAATGTGCTAAAATTCACAATAATAAATAAAATATAAGATGAATATGATGATATACAGTGCTTTTAAATAACTAAAGAAATAACATTGTAATAGGTTTCTAGGATTCACACAGCACAGTTAGATATAGGTTATTAAAGACAGCACATTGTCTTCTTTTTTATTGTATCCTCTTAATGTAGATTCTCCCTTATTTTGGAAGCCTGATAAAGAAAATGAAAGCTGAGGTCTATAAGAACAATCCTTGCTGAGTGAATGCAAATCAGCTTTATTGGCCATGCAGCACTGAACATTCCAAACCTCCTATAAAACCTTTACTCTTTCAGTTTCTGTCAGTTTCAACTATAAGGAATGTAATCAGGAAATGGAAGGCCACAGGCACAGTTGCTGTAGATGGTGTATCTGTACATCGTTCTACAATTCAGCGCAATTTGCACAAAGAACATCTGTATGGCAGGGTGATGAGAAAGAAGCCCTTTCTGAACTCACGCCACAAACAGAGTCGCTTGTTGTATGCAAATGCTCATTTAGACAAGCCAGATTCATTTTGGAACAAAGTGCTTTGGACTGATGAGACAAAAATTGAGTTATTTGGTCATAACAAAAGCGCTTGCATGGCGGAAAAACACCACCGCATTCCAAGATAAACACCTGCTACCTACTGTCAAATTTGGTGGAGGTTCCATCATGCTGTGGGGCTGTGTGGCTGTCTAATTCAGGGACTGGGGCCCTTGTTAAAGTCGAAGGTTGGATGAATTCAACCCAATATCAACAAATTCTTTAGGATAATGTTCAAGCATCAGTCACAAAGTTGAAGTTACACAGGGGTTGGATATTCCAACAAGACAATGACCCAAAACACAGTTCGAAATCTACAAAGGCATTCATGCAGAGGGAGAAGTACAATGTTCTGGAATGGCCGTCACAGTCCCCTGACTTGAATATCATCGAAAATCTATGGGATGATTTGAAGCAGGCTGTCCATGCTCAGCAGCCATCACATTTAACTGAACTGGAGAGATTTTGTATGGAAGAATGGTCATAAATACCTCCATCCAGAAGCCAGACACTCATCAAAGGCTATAGGAGGCGTCTAGAGGCTATTATATTTACAAAAGGAAGCTCAACTAAGTATTGATGTAATATCTCTGTTGGGGTACCCAAATTTATGCACTTGTCTAATTTTGTTATGATGCATATCGCATATTTTCATTAGTACTTCCGGCACCGCCGAGAGTGGCAGCCTTTTCAGCAGCTCCGTGTATGACTGTATGTGTATGACTTTATTTTTCTACTTTTTTCTCTTTTTTTTATTGCTCACTCCTATCACTTTATTTTATGTGGATTTGTTCCCTGGACACACTTACTTTTACAACGTGGGCATGGATTTTTACATGCAGAGACTCGTCTATTCAAGTACTCAACTTCGAGCGCTGAGAACAAATGCCAGTGCCGGTGTGGTTCCCTATTTACCCGACGAGGTAAGAAGACGGTATCGTAGCAGCAGAGCCGGCACTAAGCTAAAAATGAAGCGGATTGCGAGAAAGTGGCGTTTTAAGCCTTCGGTGCCTTCTGTGATTCTGGGAAATGTGAACTCAATCTCAAATAAGATCGACGAACTGGCTGCGCTGGTGAAAAATGTCAGAACCTACAGAGAATGCAGTTTGTTGTGCTTTTGTGAAACGTGGCTAACTACCACCATCCCAGATGCTAACGTGGAGCTACCCGGGTTTAGCACAGTTACAGCGGACAGAGATGCAAGTACCTGCGGGAAGCACAAAGGAGAAGGAATCGCTCTCTATTTTAATATACGGTGGTGTAACTCTGGACATGTTAGCGTCAAAGTCTCCACTTGCTGCCGGGACATCGAACTGTTGGCCGTAAGTTTGCGTCCCTATTACTTGCCCAGAGAGTTTGGACACGTCATTGTTGTCATCGTGTACATCCCTCCTCGGGCGACTGTGGAGACAGCGAGTGACATCATCCATTCTGCTGTTGCTAAGTTACAAACGCAGCATCCTGAGGCGCTTGTGCTAATCGCTGGAGACTTTAACCATGTGACGCTGGACAAAACTGTGTGCAGATGGTGCAGACCTATAAATACCTGGGAGTGCAGCTGGATGATAAATTAGACTGGACTGCCAATACTGATGCTCTGTGTAAGAAAGGACAGAGACGGTTATACTTCCTTAGAAGGCTGGCGTCCTTCAACATCTGCAATAAGATGCTGCAGATGTTCTATGAGACGGTTGTGGCGATAGCCCTCTTCTACGCGGTGGTGTGCTGGGGAGGCAGCATTAAGAAGAAAGATGCCTCACGCCTGGACAAACTGGTGAGGAAGGCAGGCTCTATTGTTGGCATGGAGCTGGACAGTTTGACATCTGTGGCAGAGAGACGGGCACTCAGCAGGCTCCTATCAATTATGGAAAATCCACTGCATCCACTAAACAGTGTCATCTCCAGACAGAGGAGCAGCTTCACTGACAGACTGCTGTCACTGTCCTACTCCACTGACAGACTGAGAAGATCGTTCCTCCCCCAAACTATGCAACTCTTCAGTTTCACCCGGGGGGGGGGGGGGGGGGGGGGGGGGGGGGGGGTAAACATTAACATTATACAAAGTTATTGTCTGTTTTTACCTGCATTATTATCAGTCTTTAATTTAATATTGTTTTTTGTATCAGTAAGTTGCTGCTGGAGTATGTGAATTTCCCCTTGGGATTAATAAAGTATCTATCTATCTATCTATCTATCTATCTATCTATCTATCTATCTATCTATCTATCTATCTATCTATCTATCTATCTATTTTCTGTTAATGCAATACACTTAATATCACTGCTGAAATACTACTGTTTCCATAAGGCATGTCATATATTAAAAGGAAGTTGCTACTTTGAAAGCTCAACCAACGATAAATAAAAATCCAAAGAATTAAGAGGGGTTCCCAGAATTTTTCATATGACTGTATTATGAGCATTCCTCTTAAATTTTTAAAAATTTCCCAATGCAAAGCATCATGGTCTGATGCAGCCAACAATTTTACCTTGACACTTAAAAAAAAATATATTTCAATTCTTCATCACTTAAATCTTTCAAAAACTGTTACGTTTAGAAAATCTAAACTACAAATTTGTTTTAGATGATCCACAACCAACAACTAACAATAAGACTTCAATAAATTCCATTTTTAATTCAAATGAACTGGAGTCTGCTGCCTGTGAAATTTATTTTGCCATCACAAGCATATTGGGGATACATATTTAATTATATTATATTGTAAAGCGGGGGCGGCACGGTGGCGCAGTGGGTAGCGCTGCTGCCTTGCAGTTGGGTGATCTGGGGACCTGGGTTCGCTTCCCGGGTCCTCCCTGCATGGAGTTTGCATGTTCTCCCCGTGTCTGCGTGGGTTTCCTCCGGGCGCTCCGGTTTCCTCCCACAGTCCAAAGACATGCAGGTTAGGTGGATTGGCGATTCTAAATTGGCCCTAGTGTGTGCTTGGTGTGTGGGTGGGTGTTTGTGTGTGTCCTGCGGTGGGTTGGCACCCTGCCCAGGATTGTTTCCTGCCTTGTGCCCTGTGTTGGCTGGGATTGGCTCCAGCAGACCCCCGTGACCCTGTGTTCGGATTCAGCGGGTTGGAAAATGGATGGATGGATATTGTAAAGCACTGTTAAAATGTATGTATCTGAAATAGTTTACTAACACATTTAATTACGTAAGTTCTATTTTTACTGTTATTTTTGCATATGAACAAGCAAAAATATGATAAAGTGTCTTTGATGGATGTGATAAAATCTCTTTGATGAAGGGACTACAAAATTTTAAATATTCCAACTTTCAGATCAATTAACTATGAAACAGAATGCATCTTAATGTTAAAAGATGTGTACATTTTATTTGTTGTTAGTAAATGCAGAAGTCTAATTGAAACAGTCTTGCTTTCCTTACTACAGTTAAAATTATGCCATATGGAGCTGGATGCTAAGAACAATTTTCCATCTTAACATGCTACTAGGGGGATGTGCTGTAATTCAGAAATGCTAATTTTATTCATATACCGATGACTCCACCTGATAATTCTCTAAATAACTGATTTAATAAGGTGAAAGTACCAATAAATTATTTGTCTGTACAATCAGGAAAACAAAAGTTGTTTCATCCATCCATCCATTGTCCAACCTGCTATATCTTAACGCAGGGTCATGGGGGTCTGCTGGAGCCAATCCCAGCCAACACAGGGAGCAAGGCAGGAACAAATCCCTGGGCAGGGTACCAGCCCACCGCAGGGCACACACACACACACCAAGCACACACTAGGGTCAATTTAGGATCGCCAATGCACCTAACCTGCATGTCTTTGGACAGTGGGTGGAAACCGGAGCACCCAGAGGAAACCCACACAGACACGGGGAGAACATGCAAACTCCACAAAGGGAGGACCCAGGAAGCGAACCCAGGTCTCCTTACAGAGAGGCAGCAGCGCTACCACTGCACCACCAAATGAATTTAAACTTCAATGATTACATAAAGTTTTGAGACTATTAACACTAGTCTAACTATTATACATATTAGTATACTATACTATACATATTAGAAAGTTAATTAATTATGTCAAGAAAAACTATGATACAGGGAACCTCGGTTCACGAACATCTTGGTACACGTACAAATCGGTTTACGACCAAAAAGTTCGCCAAACTTTTGCCTCAGTTCACGACCACACACTCAGTATACAAACAAGCCAGTTTCCCTTTCGGTTTGTATATGTTCAGTCTCTCCCTGTGCATTTCCTGTGCAGCGAGCAAGAGAGCGCGACACACACACACACAGGCAGCGCGAGAGAGATGCAGCGCGAGAGACAGAGGCACACACACAGGCAGCACGAGACAGAGAGAGTCGCGCGCGCCCACACACAGGAGCGAGAGAGAGAGACAGATGCGCACACACACAGGAGCGGTCGAGAGAGAGGCGCACACACAGCAGTGGGCTAGAGAGACACACACAGAGGTGCTCCAGGCTTGCAAAAGAGAGACGCACGCACGCACACACACACAGGCGCAGGAGAGAGAGAGAGAGAGAGAGAGAGAGAGAGAGAGAGAGAGAGAGAGAGAGAGAGAGAGAGAGAGAGAGAGAGAGAGAGAGAGAGAGAGGGAGGGAGGGACGCATAAGGTAGAGAAGGCTTGTTTTTGTTTTCAGTTCTGTTTACAGTGATTGGTTCGTAGCCTGCATTGTGGCAAAGTTACTTTTCTTGGTGGTTTATTAAATTACGGATTTTTCAAATGTTCATTTTTTTCCCTGTGCTTAAAACTCATTAAAAAAAAAAGTGTTTTTAGCGAGCGGTTCCTAGCACTATAGCGCAAACTATTGCACTGTTAGTTTTCTCTGTTGTTCAAGGTTTTCTCAGTGTTATTCAATGTTTTTACATTTAGTTTACTATTACACTGTGCATTCTATGGTATAATTAACTATATTTGTGCTTAAAAACTAATATATATATATATATATATATATATATATATATATATATATATATATATATACAGTTAGTTCGTACGGTCTGGAATGGATTAATTGTATTTATATACAATCCTATGGGGCAAATTGCTTCGGTTAACGACCAACTTGGTTTACGACCTGAGTTTTGGAACGAATTATGGTCGTGAACCGAGGTTCCGCTGTATTATTTTAGTGTTAGACTATCTAAATTGTTTGATTAATACTAGTTAATTCAAGACATGTTTTAAATGCTTATAGCTAGTGCAAAGATGTATAATCATATAAACTCCAGCTCTTAAATCTGCATATTGTCTTCTGTTTAAATTTAGAGTGGATTCCAAATAATTTCTTTTGACATATAATATCAGAAATGGCTTAGCCTACTACATTAAATAATTAATAAATGTCTGTGGTCCAGGGACTACATAGCAATCAGTTTTTTTTTAATTCCAAGATAAAGAAAACTACTTTAACATTTAGCTACAGGGTGTTGAAACTCTGGAAAGACCTCCCCGCCAATATTAAAAAGGCTAATCAGTGTCACAAGTTGAACACTATTATTGTGGGATAGCATACATTTGTTAGAGCTGTTTGAGAGACTGTTCATATAACCTCAGTAATAATCATTGTGATACTTTTTTACATATTCTGCTTCTGTTTTTGTTAGTTTACAATTGCTGGCATTGGAATTAAACCACTGATGTGTCGTCACCAATCACAGATCCAACATTAAAATGTCACTGTATTTTGAAAGAGTTATCAGCATTGTATATGCACCATGGTAAACTGTCATGGGTATCCACTGGATGGAATATTCATAAACTTTTTTCTGATGCCAGATGGACTTAGCATAACATATTCATACTTTTCATTTAACTATTAATATTTCGTTGTTTGAAAAACCTAAAAAAATAAATAATAAAGTTCTACAAATTTGTACACACAAACAATTCTTATTCCCACTTCAAGATTGTAGGGGACTAAACATATCCCAGCAACATTGTAAAAAGACAAATTCACCATAGACCGGGCATGAGTCTGCAGCAAGGAATGAGTGTAAATATGTGAATGTTTAGGATCTGCAATGGATGAATTAAAGCCCCACTCATAGTTAGTTCACATATTTCATACCTTTAAATAAGCAGGTCAGAAAATTGATGGATGAATTAAACTAATGCAGTGTTCTTTTGTTTACATGTTTTATTTGCTTTCATTATTTTAGTAATTTATTTTTTGCAAGGTTACTTACTGTATTCATGTTTACTCATGCTGCATTGGAGCTAATCATGGCTTTATCAGGGTCTTTACCAGAATATGAAAGCAGGCAGTAAATAAAATTATGTACATTTCTTCACAGATCATATTTAGCTTTAGTAGCATTAACAATGACAATGGCAACCTTTCATACTATCAACATAAGTTTGATTTAGACCATCTAACTTGTGATGATTATCCAAGAGCTAGTTTTCTTACCATCTGTTTGAGCACGGTGTTTTGTTCTGTCTCAATAAACTATAAAGCCCAAATAAATAACTTGAAAAAAATAAACTATAAAAATAAAGCTCAATAACTGCATTTAAATATTTGATTGTCTACAAAGGAACATTTAATTTTCCAATTTTTTCTAAGGCTTTATTTGCTGTAGTACAGTATGTTTATATGATTTAAATCCTGACATGATGCCATCCACTAGTTACAGTAAACGTAAAACATGGCTTTAACACCTACTCAAAGCATTTTCAAACAGAGTTTAGCTAAATGTCAATAAAGTTGAAAGGATAATTTTTCCAACATAATTAGCAGACATCACTTTCTACATCTTATATAATTTAATAAACAAATGGAAGTCATTCTTAGTAATCTGAAATTAACTAACACACATCTCAAATGTTGATATTCCTTAGTGGAAAATGTTTGGCACTAATCCAACAACAATTCCACAGATCATACAATTATATTACAAGATATTATTATAGTTACACTGGGTAATAGTTTGTTAAAATATTGATTTAATGACATCTTTATGCCTGGAGCATCAGGAGGTTACAGCAGATGTCTACAGGCACATCTGAGATTCTGTCTTCTGGCATGCTTCCAACATGGTACATGGAAAATTAAAAATAAACTGCATGCTGTGCAGATCAAGTAAATGGCTTGTAAAAAGAAAGATTCAAAATGTATACTAAACTTACATTAACACACTCATTCCTACCATGAAAATGTAAAAGATAAGACTATTTAACATACACATATGAAGCTGAATGAATTCAGATGTCTCTTTGTATGTCTAGGGCAGGGTAAAGTGACCCAGAGCTTCTACTGTCAATATGTCTCTTTCTTACCTCACCTTATACGCCTATTGCTATACTAATAAATACTGCCATATAGCTCCAAAGCATCGAAATATTTTTTTGCAAATGTTCAATCAGATCATTCAATGCAAAACTTCATTCTTTAAAAATAATCATTCCTGGTGCTGAAGATAAAATAAAAATAAGCTGAAGAGCTCTCTCAACAATATGAAAGGGCATACTCGTAGCCACAATGATACTTTATAGCACCCCACCAGTCACTGAATGAAGCTGTGAGGTTGTGAGATGAAAAAGAATGAAAGTAAGAATTCTCTCTTGTTAATCAAGTCACTTCCTTTCATCTAGCAACAACCTAATTTTAATTTTTGTATGACTAAAAGAAATAAAAACATGTCCACGAATATTTCTGATACTTTATACAAGAAACAATTTTTGTTTTTGAAAAGAGCACATTCTAAATTCCAATTACTTACCAGTTACGGGCGCCTCAATATCCAATAAATTCTTCTCAGATCTGAGAATAGCTGCTCCTTCTGTGATGAGCCTTAAGGCCACACTTTCCTCCAGACGGCCTTCCTTGGTCAAATGACCCTTTAAGACATCCACCCGGGGCTTCCCATCACTGTCAAACACTTCCTTTGCAGTTAGTCGATGGCTTGGAGGAAAAGGGACAGCTAAAAAAACAGAAGGAAAATAGAGGAACACAATTTAGTTTATGTGGCAGCAACTAAATAAACTTAACAAATATCAACACATTATTTATATACTATACTTCAAACAAGTGATGGCAACACTCTAAAAAGTCAATTTAAATACTGTATTTTACTTTTAAATTCAACAATTGCAGAGGATGGTTCACATATTATCAAGTAAGAAAAACTAAGGTTGTGCAAAAAATTGTATATGCTCATAGAACTTCAATTCACAGCATGGAGTGAACACATCAGGTTTGCTCAGTATGTGAAACCAGTAATTTTGGTCTCTATGGTGCAACTGTTGGTATTTATTTTGCGACTTTAGCTGTTTATGTTTAGAGTAGTCTCCTTCTATACTAAGAAGAAAACACAAGTAGAAAAATGGATGGAAGGTCTAGAAAATGACATCTGGATAAATTTTGATTCCAAATGTTCAGGCCACTTCAATTCATTTTATTCTATGGTCCAAATCAGTATTAGAAGCAAATGCCTACCTTGCTTATCCTGTAAGTTCAACAAGTGTCTATACATTATCTGGGCACAGCATAAGGCTCTGTGTTAAATGCTCACCATTTGCTTACTCTTGGACCATCAGCTTGTTGCTTAACCAGCCTGTTTACCAAAATATCAGATATGCAAAACACTATAACTATATTGTATGCATAAAGTACATTAGTATAGTGCTGAAAAAGAAAGGTGCTTTGTCATATAGTTTATCTGTGTATACAACTTTCAAAAAATGAGTACACTGGTCATTAAATATGTTTTACAATGCTACTATAAAAGATACAATAAAGATAAGAATATAAAATCACATTAAACCATGTTGCTATGAAGAAGAAAAAAAAATTAAAATTGGGACACATATTTCAATAAATGCCTGGCAAGATGAAACAGCGAGGCTAGCAACCTTTGTTAGACTAAAACCTAAAGGTTTCTAAAAATAATTAATATACTCTAAATCACATACTGACACAAGAAATTTTTGTTTGACTTACACCTCTATGCACATAATTATTCTCTTAAAATTTTAAAATGTAACCAAAGGGAATCTATGAAAGATAAAAAAAAATTATATACTTAATTCTGATTCTCCTATTCACATCATAACCAAAGCAAGCAATACATTCATTCCAGTTTTTTGAATATTGCTAATTACCTTTTGTTTGTGCCAGCAATTTAACTTTTCAAAACTGAAAGCAATCTAAAAATAAGTGTTTTTGCCACTGAAGGAAATAACATATACACAGAAACACACAGAATACTAAGAATGTGACGAATTGAATAACATGATAAGTGCCAACTAAACTTTTAAAAAGGTCTTTTTAAATTTTACAAATGAGAAGGTAGAATTTTGAAATAGGCTCTTTTTCCTTGTTAATCTCATACCTGCAATAAAGTCTCATATTATTATATATATAATTTTTATTACTATTATTATAATTATTATGCAAATCAGAATATAATTCAATTGTTTATGCAAATTTTTTACAAATGGAACAAAGGCAGGTTAAGTGATTTGCTCTGTTATCAAAGTTAGTCAAAACTGGGGATTTAGTTGACTAAGTCAAGTACCTGAGCCACTGTCCCAAAAAGCTTACAGTATAAATAAAAATGCCCTCTTCTCTATTAAAACAAGCAGCCCTTTACCCATAAAAGCTAATCAATTTAAAAAAGTGTAACTATGTAGATCATCTATAGAAGGAAAACAAATGTCTGAATTATGCATCAAAACAGAGGCTAAAAGTACATAAACTTAACAAACATTTATATTCATCATGTGTAAACTTCTAAATTAAGATGCACATTTCTTTAAAAATACAAATCCTGAATTTTTTAAGAAAACCTGTCAAAAAGGCATTTGTAATCTAAATGTACCAGATCCTACTCCAATCTGAAAAGACACTAAACAAACCAGTTACAAAAGATTTCTACCAACCAGTGATCTGTTCAAGAAAGAAAGATTAGATAATCCTAGCTGGTTTGCTTTAGCACAATTTTGCACCAGCATATTACCCTGTTCTAGAAAATGATTTAAATCGACTGACACAATCCTGGAGAGGGTGATCTTAACTAACACACGTTCAGAGTAAAACTCACAAGACCTTACAAGTCGAACATTGGACAGCTGATCAACCGCAGACTACAAGTCTAAGAAACAGAGGGAACAACCTTCATTACAGCAGAGCAAGAGGCGCTGGTGGCAGTGCAAGAAGATTAATGACTGCCCACATGGGGTCAGGAACAACTGCAGCACCCTCTGACGGCACCCCTGGATCCCAACAGGGTTGAAGGGAACTCCATCTCCCATGGAGCCCTGTGGGAATCCGAGGCACCACTGCCATCCATACAGTGAAGAGGCGTCTCGGCCGGACAAGGACCCCGGCTGTCTTTGACAATATTCACAAAGAAACACAAGTAAGTTTTAAACGAAAAGGGAATCTGTTGGCTTAATACTGTATTAATATTTTAAAACATGCACTCAAAAATATTTGCTGCCAACATAGAAAAAAAGTAACTCCAAAACTCAGAAGAAGCCTATGCAGTAAACCATTCAGATATTCAATAAAATATAAAGCATATTCTGACATATATGCTAACCAATTTGGATATTTGCTCCCAGAGAATTCTTCTAATGGAGTTTGCTTTGCTTTCCATTTTGCTTTGGTTTAAATCTAACCACATTCCCAAAGCTGCCAGAGCTGCAATAAGAGTATATAAAACCATATTAATATACAGTATAACTCTGTCATACTGAGTAAAATCAAATACACCTTCTACAGAAGCATCAGAAAATGAAAATAAAGTAAACAGATGTACAGTAAAGGAAAAATAATTAGCTGCTTTACTAGATTTCTATTCTGTTACTGTGCTTTCTTTCCTTCTTCACCTTAATAGGATACTGAATGTACTCTACAACACATTTTGTAAGTGTAGCCATTTGCTACAATAGAATGTTATGTATAATTACATTTTACTTTTATGGCTCTTAAAAGTACTGCACATAAAAAATAAAATTACTGTAATCGTTACTGAAAATGTCAGTAGGTAATAACTATAGAAAGGTGTATCCTAATATAACCAGAAATATGTAATACACAAGTTAGAATCTTAAACATTGTTTTTTGCATAAACATGATAAAAGTGAGACAGGGAACAAAATTAAACAGATATGTCATGGCAGCTCCTTTGTAAGGTATGCTGTAGGAAATTGGCCAGAAAATTTCTTCAAAAGGCTAAACTTGGACATTCCATAAAAGAGAAATATAACAAGCAAAACACTGGAAAACAGTCACTTTATGTAATTTTTTTTCTTTTGCCAACAAATCTTCCTGCAATTTTTTTTTACTAGGGAAAAAAACACTGTCTCACAGAAATCGCAATATACTGTCATAGCAGATTATAGGTGTTGCAGGAATGAACCCTTTCAATCTCATCTAGAAGTTTTGGCATGTCATTATAACACAACAGGCACATAATCTGCTTAGTGCATTGAGCTGTGGCCAAGCAGTATACCAGCAAGACACTCCAAAAATGCTAAGCCAGTTCACATTAGTGTTGTTTCTCCCTTTGTACCTCAACATGACTGTTTAACATCTAAAATATGCACGACAGACTGCCCAAGGAAGAAGTTGGTTATATACATACAAAATTAATTTACACAGTATACTGTACACATAATCTCACACGCACACACACACACAAAGAAGGGATAATCAAAGCATTTTGAAGCTGTTGTGTTGTTTAACCTTCAATCATTTCATCAGTGTGAATGTCACGCTCTGGTCCTTCCTTGACTTTTCCTAAATTGCTGCACTTCAAATGCCCAATGATGTTGCAACTCTTAAATTCTATTCAAAAACTTGATTGGCAAAAATTTTTTTTGTTTGTTTGTTTTTTCCCCCCACCATATTGCTGCTACAGACGATGCCATTGAACTTTGAGACCCAGGTGTGAACTGATGCCTCCCTACTTCAGATTGCATTTGATTGTATTTTATCCTTTTTACTTCAACAAATCCTCTCATATGTATGAAAAAGTTATAAAAATAAATGTTATTGTTTGTCAGATGTGAATTGCTGTGTGTCTTGAGCAGACAACTACCTATGAAATAATCGATGAGAAAAATGACACACTTATAATCATTTACATTGGTTCATTAGATGGAGAGGAAAAAATCTGAAAACTGTTGGCGCTCCAGTTATTACAGTTAGGTAAAAAATGGTTATATACTTACCTGAAATGGTATCACAGTGTTTTTCATGCAGCATGGAATATGAAATACACTGCCAGCATGAATTTGATGTAGGAAAGGGAGAACATGCAAATTGGCACATAATGGACAGAGTGATCAAGACACATATGAAGCCTGGACATATGGACCTTTCTTTGATTCTACGTTAATTAGTATCACCTAATTTTACTTTTCATATTTGTCTTTTTTCTCTTTGTTCATCCTGTAAAGCACTTTGAGCTACATCATTTGTATGAAAATGTTCTATATAAATAAATGTTGTTGTTGTTGTTGAAGAACAATGGTGGACAGCTTGCTCACTTGCAAAATTTTCACTGATATAGCAGACCTGTAATAAATGATATGCTTTCTTTGTGAAAATGGAAGGACTGATGCAACATGGTACTTGACCGTAAAGGAGGCGTTTTCTAAGAGAAAAAAAATATTTGAGTACAGCTATATTAAAATGCTCCTACAGCCAAAAATTGCTTTCTGGGGAAAATTCCCACAGGTATAACGTTCTACTTGCAAAGCTATTACTTTATGGTTATTGGCCATAAAGTACTAGCATATTCTCAAAAAATTTTAATACTTGGCGGGCAACTGTAGTTATCTATACACCAATGAAAAATATTCTTGTTAAATGTAGTGTATTTTAGATTTATAAATTCCATAATAAAAAAGCCATGGGACTGTTTTTCTAGTGTGAAAACTGGCAGTGTATAAAAACAGATGACTGATTTATAGTGTAAAACAAAAAAAAAAAAGAAAAGTGTACTAAACCCCAGCATATGAGATAAATGTTGTTTTTATAAAACAAATAAAAGCTTACATCTGCCTTGACTATAAAACTAAAGCAGGACACTCACTGCAGCAGGTCTTATAAAATATTCTTGCATTCATTAAGGCATCTGATAAATGTTTTACTAAATTCCTCTATATATTGCACTCATATGAGAATAAGACCAAAATGCATGCTACATTTCTTATGCTAATGAATTCAAATTTTTGGAAAATATATTATCTGAGCCTCGAAGTTACAAAGTGAACAGTTAGCCAGCAGGTAACAATATTTGATTACATTCCTTACCAATAAGTTTGATGTTATGTGCACTGCTCAAATTGATTACTATACCTCTTAATAAACAATCATTTTATAACTGAAGCTTTCTTTATTGATTATGTTACTTGTATTGTACTAAACTGAAAAGCAGGGTAAGAACATGTCCATTGTCTGATAGTACTATGAAGCCTGACAGGGAAAAAAAAATAAAACAATTTTATAACTTGAAATGGAATCTCTATCAATAAATTTTATTACATGAAACACATTAACAGGACATCACCAGCATTCAGTACCCAACATTACTGAAATAAACCAGGGCAAGTAAGGTTTTTTGCCTTTTTTAAAAGTTTGAAAATTTTAACAATAAAAAAATACATATTATACACAGGGCAGCACAGTGCTGCAGTAGTAGCACTGCAGCCTTGCAGTAAGGAGTGTGGAGTTTGCATGTTCCTCCTTGTATGGTTATCCTCTGGGTGCATCAATTTCCTCTCACAGTCAAAAGACATGCAGGTTAATTGGTTTGGCGACACTTAATTGGCCCTAGTGGGTATATGGTGTGTGTGAGTGTGTTCACCCTGTGATGGACTGGTGCCCTGACCAGAAATTGTTCCTGCCTTGCATTCATTGTTCACTGGGATAGGCTTCAGCTCCTCCATGACTCTGCTCAGGATTAAGCAGGCTCTAAGAATGATATGGTATGTTATATAAAGAATATGTGCTGTACATACACAAGCCTTATCGGGACCAATTTGAAGGTAACAAAGGTGAAGAATTTAGGGGCTGAACCACAGCTTAACAGCTTGTCTGATTTTTTTTCTCAGTTTCCTTCTGGTCTCTAGGCCTCATTGCCCCATAGACACCACAAGATCACATCCGAATAAACTAAAGACTGGAGGTAGAACATCACTGGGAGTAGAATAGTAGCTATTTTATGTGTGAAAGATGTCCTTTTCTCCACCTTTGCCACTTGGAAAATAAATGGGGGGATCCATCCAGATCCCAAACTCTTTTCACGTGTTGAATCTGACCTTTTATGTATAGTATATGTGTAGGGATGCAAGTTAAAAAAGTTTAAACTGATTTGAGGATGAAAACAATTCAGGAACATTAAAAAAATCTGGACATCAGCAACACCCCCTCCAACCATTACTCCAAATCACAGTGCACTTTATGAAGAAAACAAAGTTTCAGCATAGCCTCCTTATCAAATTGCAGGTCGATTCTATAAATCAGATTTGTACAACTGAATCTAATCAAGTGTAACAACACAGCCATTGGACAGACCCTGATAAAACAGGTTTTAAAACACTTCCTCACTGGTCCTCCAAATTTTGTTTACTTTAATGACACACAAAATCAGATTAGAATTTACTAATCCAGTAAGTGCTTTCTCACTGGCAGTTGCACCTTTTAATAGACATGGAAGGAAGTAGCAGTGAGGTTATATTCAAGCAGTAAGTAAAGAAAGAAGGGAGAAGGAGTACCTTGCCGAAACCTATAAAACATCCGCACCACATAGAAGCGGATAAAGATGAAGAGGAAGAAGAACAAGTGAGAATGAGATACTAGCATGTATAGTATGGGTGTTCAGACTAACAAAAAAAAATGTAAACTTCTCAGATTCTGAACACAATATGGATGGCGAGTACAATAAGTAATGTTTATTATTATCTATAATTGTTGTTGATGTCGCTAAGCACATGCTGCTTTAACCATTTTAGTGTTAATGGTGTTATTTACAGTTGGGCTGCTTATTCTGCTTACAGGCATGTGTCGGTATGCTGGTGCACAGAGGTATATTGTTCAACATTTTAGTTTTCCCAAAGGAAAATGATGATAGCATTTAAAAGGGCACAGCGAGTGGGTAAAAAAGAGATTGTAATATCACACAGGAGAACGGATGCTGCATGTTGTAAACCCCAGGTTCCAATGTTTAAACATCAACTACCTACATTTGCATAAAATATGGAATAAATTGAGGAGCCTTGGTGTCATATTAGCAGACTTTCAAGAGGCACACTGCAGTCCATACGACATTCCAATATTTATCTGAACTGTTCAAGAATAAAACATTAATTATGCCTATTTTCAGTTGCTGTAATTTGCAACTAATTCATTTTTTTTATGGCGTCTCTGGTACTCAAGACCCATTGGACAGTTTAGCACGTGTATGATATTCAATGCTTTTATATTTGGTAGAATCATGTTGTGACTTGGGATTTTCTGGGTTACAAAAAGTGTGCCAACACAGAAAAAAGCTTGGAAAACACTGCTGTACACCTTTGCTTCTGGCACACAAAACGTTCTCAGTAGCTACTGTTTTGCTTAAGAACTGACACTGCAAATTACTTCGGTGGTTATGTTGCACTCTTTGTATAAATTAGCAAAGATACTGCAAAGTGGAATAATGTGTAGCGATAACCATTATACTTCTACTTCATAGAATTTTGTCATTATATTAAGGCAGTCAGCACTGCAAGCTACCAGACAGACTGGCGAGTGAGATACAGAAGTACTACAGACTTATTTTGGTTTTAGAGTCACTCAAAAATAATTTATTTAGTACTTAGATGGTATTACATTGATTCGATCTTCTTACAGAAATATGCAATGGGAAAAAAAACAGCTCAATTTTTTTCTTTGCGACTTTTCTCTAGCATTGCACCGGACTGTCATACACATATACAGATAGGTACATACACACACACACACACACACGCACGCACACGCACGCACACGCACACACACACGCACACATAAACAAAAAGTATATGTACATTTTACTAAGTGTTGTAACTTCTACACCAAGTCAGGCCCTTTAGGTGAAAACATACAGCTGTTTCTGTGCCAGCTAAGTAGCATGCAGTCTTGGGAAGGCTTCAGAAATGAAAGGCCCGAATCAAAAGTAATTAACGATGATGCTTGTTTCCATGACATGTTACAATTCACCTAAAGCTACATGAAAGAGCTGCTTAACTTCATGTAAAACTTTAAGGTTTGTAGTTAGCCAGAAGGATATTTCCTAGATCAACATCACCAGATGCTCCAAGTGAGAGAATCTACAAACTATAGCAGCCAGAGATTTCCATAAAATTTTATGACTCTGTAATATATTTCTTAGTACACAATCTTAAAAAGATAAGAAGAAATAATATACTTTAGCTACTGTCATGAACTTTGACTCAAGTTTCGATGGCTTTCCATCTTGCCTTTACAAAAATGTTTTTCCCCTTTAGCATGTCCTGTTATTGTTTTCATTAACACCTAGTTGAACCAACTTTTTCTCTCTACCAATTCTACTGTCTCTTGTCAGTTTGGTAACATTCTACAAGTTTTATATACTGTATTTTATTAATTATTTGGAAAATTTAAGTGTGCATGTGGGTCTTAACATAGACTCACTTTTTAGCTAGGATTCCCTCCTGATTTGCGCCAGATCCCATCATCAACCTTGATTTGGAATAAACATGTTCAGAAAATATATTATTTGATTATCCATCTGAAAATTGAATGTTAAATAGTTGATACTGTACTTTAATTTATTATATCTTTGAGTATTAATGATTTTAAAAGTAAATGACATTTTGCTAATAGTGAAATGAATCCAGACAATGATTCAATAAACACTTCTTATGCTATCACTTTCAATATTTTCTATCTTTTTGAATCTTGCAACTAGGTGCATTTAAAGAAAAATCAAATAATTCCAAATGTCATATACAGTGTTAAATGATCAAGTAACCAGAGCAAATTATTACTGCTCAAAGTACAGCAGCATAAATTGTTATTGCACCTGTTAATGAATAGTACATTACATATTATATATTGTATTACATTAGTATATTGCACATTACCAATATAGCTTATTGCACATGTTCAATTAAAAATTATCTCAGACTGAGGAGATTCAGAGTTCAGAAAGTTTATGGCAGATGGGAAAAAGCTATTTTTTAGTCTGTTTGTGTGTACACAGATTGACCTAAAGCATCTTTCTAACAGGAGGAGCTCAAACAAAGAATTTCCAGGATGAGTTTTGTCCTTGAGAATGTTTTTGGCCCTTCTCACACAGCGAATCTTATACAAGAGTTCGAGTGATGGCAGTTCAGTCCCAATAATGGCCTCTGCTGTTTTTACGACCTGCTGCAGGGCTTCTTTAGCAGCCTTGGTACAGCTATTGTACCAGGCCATCATGCACTTAGTTATGATGCTCTTTATAGTGCATCTATAGAAATTAACCAGGAGCTTCTGGGAGAGGTCAGCTCTCCTTAGCTTCCTGAAAAAATAGAGGCGTTGGTGTGCTTTGCCTATTATAGCCAAGTTGTTGTCAGCCCAGGACAGGTCCTCTGAGATGGAAACTCTCTCCACAGCATCTGCATTAATTGTTATCGGACTGTGATTGGTCTTTTTAGTGGTCTTAAAGTCCAGAATAACTTCTTTGGTCTTTTTGGTATTTAAGACCAGGTTGTTGGTGTTGCACCATGCTGTCAGATTCTGAACCTCTTCCCTATATGCAGCTTCATTGTTGTCTGTTACAAGCCCAATGACAGTCATATCATCCGCAAATTTAACAATAAAGTTTGATTGGTGGATGGGTTGACAGTCATGGGTGAAGAGTGCACAGAGGAGGGGACTTAGTACTCATCCCTGCAGCACACCAGTGCTCAGGGTAAGGGTGGAGGATGTGTGTTTGCCCATCCTGACAGACTGGGGGTGGTTGGTGAGAAAATCCAGTAACCAGTTGCATATGGACAGAGCAAGTCCTAGTGCATAGAGTTTTTTGATCATCTGGATAGGTATGATGGTATTAAATGCAGAGCTGTAGTCAATGAAGAGCATCCTAACATAGGTGTTGGGCTTTTCCAGGTGCGAGAGGGAAGCATGTAGAGCCACACAGATGGCATCCTCAGTTGATCTGTTTCATCGATAGGCAAACTGGTGTTGGTCTAGATTAGCTGGGATGGAGGCTTTGATGTGGGTGATTACCAGTCGTTCAAAGCACTTTGCGATGACAGGGGTGAGAACGACTGGTCGATAGTCATTAAGGCAGGTTATCCTCGGTTTTTTGGGAACAGGTACAATGGTTGTGGATTTTAGGCACAAGGGAACTACACCTAAGGAGAGAGAGAGGTTGAATGTGTGTGTAAATACTTCCACTAATTGGTCAGCGCAGACCTGGAGCACACGTCCTTGCACATTATCAGGACCTGCTGTCTTCCTTGTATTGATGTTTTTGAGTGCCCGCCGCACATCATGTATGTGTATAACCAAAGGCTGTGAGTCTCCGGTCAGCTCGAAGCTGACTGGAGGCTGGTTATTGTCCTTGTCAAACCACGCAAAGAAACTTAAATTCCTCTGCTAGGTTGGCATTGTTATTGGCCAGTGTGTATTGTATGCCATTTTTCTTTTTGTAATCCTTGATTAATCGGATGCCTTGCCACATCCGCTGTGAGTTTGAGTTACTGTCAAAGCCCTCCTCAATCCGTTGTTTGTACGTTAGTTTAGCAGGCTTGATACCCTTCTTGAGGTTAGCTCTGGCATCTCAATAGGCTGAGGTGTCTCCTAATTTAAAGGCTTTGTCCCTTTCCCTGAGCAGCTGCTTGACTTCATTATTCATCCATGGTTTCTCATTTGGGAAGACCTTAATCCTTTTGTTGACAGTAACATTGTCCATACAGTAATTAATATATGACAGCACAGATGAAGTATATGTCTCTAAGTCTGTCTGATGAAAAAATATATTCCAGTCTGTTTGTTCAAAGTAGTCCTGGAGTTGGCAAATGGCAGCTTCAGGCCAAACTTTAACAGTCTTGCTAATTGGATTAGTATTGTTGATAAAGGCTTTGTGCGCTGGAACAAGAAACAAAGAGAGATGATCAGACTGGCCGAGGTGGGGGTGTGGAATGACCTTATAGGCGTCTTTTATGTTTGTATAGACGTGGTCTAAGGTGTTTTCTCCTCTGGTTTTACAATGTACATGTGATAAAATCTGGGAAATACATTCTTAAGATTCACTTGATTAAAATCCCCAGCAATGACAAAAATTGCATCAGGGTGCGAGTTCTGTTGTTTACTGATAATGTCAAATAAATTTTCAAGCGCTGGCTTAACATTAGCCTGAGGAGGTATGTATACTGCCGTAACAATAACGACGGTATGTTCTCTCGGTAGGTAAAATGGTCGGCATCTTAGCATCAGATATTCCACGTCCGGACAACAAAACTTATTGATTGTAGTTATATTAGTGCACCAAGCATTATTAGTATAGACACACAGTCCTCCATCTGTTTTCTTACCGGAATCGGGGGTTCAATCGGCTCGATTGAGCGTGCAACCTGCAAATTCAACTGCTGTGTCCGGTATGGTGGGATCCAGCCACATCTACGAAAAAATCAAAAGACAACAGTCCCTTGTAGTTTTATGTGTGGAAATATCCATTTGGAGCTCATCCATTTTATTTGTGAGTGATCTAGTATTCACAAGAAGAACACTAAGAAGAGGGGTTTTATGCGGAGCAGCCTTTAGACTAGTTAGTAATCCTGCTCGCTTGCCTCTTTTTTGCTTCCTCTCCCTGCGTCGTCTGCGTTGCCATCTTCCAAGTTAGGAGTCAATGTAACTCCCGGTGATCTGAAAATCTTCTGTGGTATTGCTTCTGTGTTATAATAATTATCTGTGCTATTAGAGTCGATCTGTAGAAGCTTTTGACAACTGTAGTGGATGCTCACTTACGTGTGTAAAACGATGAAAGTCAATATTACGAATGATAATAGCAGAAAAGAGCACCTATTCAGGGAGCACAAAGCCGCAGAGTCTGTGTGCGCCGCCATTGTCATCCTGTAACCAAAATACTGTCTAAAGTGAGATACATTTTTTTATTAGTAATATACCACTTATGTAATTTTAATGTTTTTTGTTTAAATATTTTTATAATTAATCGAAATTGTCAAAAAAAATCATGTGAACACGTTTAGTGAAATTTCAACATAAAAGAACCGTGAAAAGCTTATAGGATGTGCCTAATGGAGGGGTTAGTAGGGGGTCAATTTCATCTTATTCAAATATCTGCCTATGTAAGGATTTTCCATGTGGAACTTTTACAGAACGCAAGGTGTGTCTGTATGTACAGTATGTATAAAACAGAAAGCCTTCTACACTGGTTGTCGTCTTCTTCAAAATATGTGCTCAGCTCCGCAATTCCCTCCCACTCGCCCCAGAACCTACAGCAAGGAACATATAGCTTTGACTTTGCCTTTGTAACAGTGTATTTTCACACTGTTAAGCAAAGTCTGAGAGTGCAAGTTTCAGAAGAGCACATAGAATCCACCTTATAATAGACTGGCCCGTACCCTACCAAATGCTGCCATTATTATGAGAATTGTTTTTTGCTTTTCTGCTCACTAAAGATTATTCTAACAATAACTAATGGTTAACTTTTTTCCCCATTCCATTTCCTGGACCCACTACAGTCCAGTAAATGGCTACAAGAAGCAAAAACCAATTCAACAGCATTAAGTAGAATGCAGAGCTCCATTTCACTGCAGTGAAACCACTATGAAGCTCAGTCAAACTTTTATAAAACACTCAGTGCCAATAGTACTAAAAGGATGGCGGGTGCCAAAAACCCTTTCATTTATTATTTACACACACACAGAAACATATAAGTTCTTAAACACACTTAGTATGACTCAGTCTTTAGGGACCACATACCAGCAGCATCAGCTACAAGGCAGCTTGGGCAGAGATTCACTCCATCAAAGACTAACACATAAAGAATGCTCCCTTGTCTCTCACATTTAGCTTGAACCCTATTCCACATTAACAGTATGCACGTACACTATAGTAGACTGCCATCCAAATTCTAATTACTGTAATGCACCAGCTTACAGCTGCATTTGGGACCATAAATTTGATGTATGTCAGTCACAAAGTGTACAGGTCATTGCAAATGCTGATCTGTCTGGTCTGGTGTGAATCACTGTTGGTACGGAGTAGAACAAACCAATCTTCGAATGTCTCTGCATCAACACACCAGGTCTATGTAAGGTAGTGTTTTTCTGTCTCTCGGTCACACTGCAGGTGGGTTGCAGGTTGCCATTGTTGATTGGAAAGTGCATCATGGTGGGTCACCTAAGTGATTGGCAGCACTGCGCGATATGTTCCCCATTTCTCAATGAGCTTTTTTCACCAAGGGGGAACACCGATCACACTTATTTTACCAAGAGAAGGGTTTACAATTGCTGCTAAAGGGTCATAGGATGATAAAAGTTGTGTTTATAGTTGATTGATGGAATGTGGTGCAGGCTGAACACTTAAGAATTATACACATGGACCAACAACATTCAAGATAAACCTTAAAAGGCCCTCCAAAAGTTTGAAAACATGATACCCAGTGAACTAATAATAATAACAAAAGATATATTACTGCAGTTGGTTTTGGAAATTTGCAGAACATTATTAACCTATTGTTTTCCTATGGCCCTTGGCTGTAAGATGGAATTGCCTCAACTCAAGGAAGCATATATTGGTGCATAACTGTAGTAATAAATGCTTATAGGATCTCTGAAACTGATAAGGTTTATTCAGAAATGTGAAAGATACACTGTATGTTACAGAAAAGAAACAGGGAGTGACTGTATGTCTCCTGGCCCCTTGCAACACAAGAACTATAACAGGTAAAAAAAAAAAAAAAAGCAAAACAACTGACTGCATTTAACATGTTTGAATAAACATAAGTGAATATGTCTGGGTTTCTTATGTGAATCACAGATAAAAAGTCATAAGCATGCCATGCAAGCAAAATAAAAAATAAAAAATATAAATCACTACTAATAAATACATATCAGTAAAAACAACATGCTGTCATCAACCTCATGCAGTAATATAGAGCTGCACCATATCGGATTCCAGTAATGTCAGCTATTAGCCTAATTTCTTTGGGATCACTCTCTTCCCAAGCAGAGGGTAAACAAACCAGGCACAGGCTAAGGCGCCTGTCCTCTGTTACACTGGGACAATTTCCTCTGAGATCTTTCCAGAAACCCCTCTCTCTCTGTTTATCTCTGTAGAATAATTACAGCGTACCTGATACAATTACACTATTTCCATGCACTTGCATCAACTTTTCTATCCCATTTTGATCCCATGTTGTATGGGAATAATAATAATTGAATAATAAGCCCTCTTCCTGTCCTGTACCACCTAGATGCCACTTTTTATTCTGGGAACTGCTTCCAAGCTAGGTTGCATGTCGATTATATATAAAAACACACAAATACAGTACACAGAATATGTTGACAATGTAAGATAGAATCTTGCAAGCAAATTTAAATGAGGAACATTTAATGTATAATTACATGAAATAGGGTCCCATTTGAGAGCATGCATTACAACAAAGTTCATTTGATCAGTGTTTCAATGACACTGAAGAAAAAACAGGTGCATTATTAAAGGACTTTGACCAGTTTCCCTTTGAGATTAACAAAGTATCTAGCAATAAAATGACAACCTCACTCAGACTATGGTACTTTATTAATCATTTGTGAAGTAGAAAGGCCATAACTTAATTTATGAGCAAGCACCATTTAAAACAGCAACCTAACAATGTCTCATATTACAGACTGGGTAAGATAGAAACATTTAACATTAGAATCCCTGAAGCCTATGAAAAAGCTCATAATCCCAGGCCACCTTAAATTCCCTCACACCTCCTCCTCTGCGTCTTTTGTTTAGCAAATGTGTGATCAGCAGTGGCAGCAGTTAACCTGCTATCCCATCCCCCCACCAACACAGCTTTAGCCATACACAAAGTTCTCCCAGCACAAGTCTGTTTATCTGGGTGTGAGGTGCCTGGAATTGTATAGGGTAAATAATACATTGTTATTTGAAATACATACATTTTGTGTGTGTTCTGTGTCTACAACGATCTGTGCAAATGTAGGATGACAGGAAATGCGAGGCAAGAATATATACATATACATACTGTATATACATACATATATATTTATATTTACTGTATATTTATAATATATATATATATATATATAATAAATAAATATTTTATATACATATATATATATATATAGTATATATATATATATATATATATATATATATATATATAGTATATATATATATATATATATATATATATATATATATATATATATATATATATATATATATATATATATATATATATATTTATTTATATATATACAGTATATATATTTATATATATATATTTATTGCATTCGTAGTCTGTGTCACAATCTGATTGTATGGGTGGTTAGGGTGCAGTGAGTGTGTACGCCTGATGAGCCCAGAATTAGGGCGAAACACGTGTCGCGTACTCTTTGCATTATTTGACAGTAAACTATTTCAACCATATATATACATATATATATATACATATATATATATATATATATATATATATATATATATATATATATATATATATATAATATATATATATATATTGCTCAAAAAAATTTAAGGAACACTTTTAATCAGAGTATAGCATCAAATCAATGAAACTTCTGGGATATTGATCTGGTCAGTTAAGTAGCAGAAGGGGTTGTTAATCAGTTTCAGCTGCTTAGGTGTTAATGAAATTAACAACAGGTGCAATAGAGGGGCAACAATAAGATGACCCCCAAAACAGGAATGGTTTAACAGGTGGAGGCCACTTACATTTTCCCTCCTCATCTTTTCTGACTTTTTTTCACTAGTTTTGCATTTGAGTACGGTCAGTGTCACTACTGGTAACATGAGGCGATACGTAGACCCTACAGAGGCTGCACAGGTAGGCCAACTTCTCCAGGATAGCACATCAATACGTGCCATTGCCAGAAGGTTTGGTGTTTCTCCCAGCACAGTCTCAATGGCATGGAGGAGATTCCAGGAGACAGGCGGTTACTCTAGGAAAGCTAGACAGGGCCGTAGAAGGTCCTTAACACATTAGCAGGACTGGTACCTGCTCCTTTGGGCAAGAAGGAACAAGATGAGCACTGCCAGGGCCCTACCAAATGACCTTCAGCAGGCCACTGGTGTGAATGTCTCTGATCAAATAATTAGAAACAGACTTCATGAGGGTGGCCTGAGGGCCCAAACATCCTCTAGTGGGCCCTGTGCTCACTGCCCGGCACCACAGAGCTCGATTGGCATTTGCCATAGAGTACCAGAATTGGCAGGTCCTCCACTGGTGTCCTGTGCTTTTCACAAATGAGAGCAGGTTCACCCTGAGCACATGTGACAGACGTGAAAAGGTCTGGAGAAGCCATGGAGAACGTTATGCTGCCTATAACATTGTTCAGCATGACCGGTTTGGTGGTGGGTCAGTGATGGTCTTGGGAGGCACATCCATGGAGGGACACACAGACCTCTACAGGCTAGACAACAGCACCTTGACTGCCATTAGGTATCATGATGAAATCCTTGGGCCTATTGTCAGACCCTATGCTGGTGCAGTGGGTCCTGGGTTTCTCCTGATGCACGACAATGCCCGGCCTCATGTGGCAAGAGTATGCAGGCAGTTCCTGGAGGATGAAGGAATTGATACCACTGACTGGCCCCCACACTCGCCTGACCTAAATCCAACAGAACACTTCTGAGACATTATGTTTTGGTCAATCTGACGCCACGAGGTTGCACCTCAGACTGTCCAGGAGCTCAGTGATGCCCTGAACCAGATCTGGGAAGAGATCCCCCCAGGACACCATCCATCATCTCATTAGGAACATCCCCTGACGTTGTCAGGCATGCATACAAGCATTTGCGGGCCATACAAACTATTTATTATAACTTTGAGCTGTTGCAATGAAATTTCGGCAAAATGGACTAGCCTGCCGCATCATTTTTTCACTTTGATTTTCGGGGTGTCTTTGAATTCATCCCTCTGTAGGTTGATAATTTTAATTTCTATCAAACAATGTGGCACCCTTTTGTTCCTAACACATTATCCAGTCCATATCAGTAGAGATATCCAGCATGATTTTTTTTCCCATTGAGATCTGATGTGTTTTTAAAGTGTTCCTTTAATTGTTTTGAGCAGTTTTATATATATATCTATCTATTATAAAAAGAAATCCAGTCCCCTGTCCTGATAGTCTACGATACGCGATCTTTCTCGGAAGATAATTTAAAGACCCGCGAGACGAAAGAGACCTGCCACGGTGCGTCTCATGGGAACATAGAACGAGAGTCTTGCAAGACACACCCTACTTACAAGCAAGATAAAAAAAAACAAATCAGTAGTGTAAAGGCAGTCATGCAGCACACACAGCTCCAGGGCTCTCATTGCATATAAAGTGTATAAGGTCAATACGGTAGAAATGAAATGAATAGGGTAGAAATGAAACGTCGACGATTAAACGAAGAAGAAAGAAAAGCGCTGAGAAAAGAGACTCAAATGCGTTGGACAGAAAAAAGAGCAAAAAAGAATAATCGAGGTGCAAATTCAAAAAATAATGAAATTATCAGCCCGTAACAAGTGGAATTGAAAAAAAAAGCACGTCCAATCCGGCTCTTAATTAAATGACAGTGAGTAAAATGACAAAGTAGAACTTCATAGAGATGTTTACAAACGTTGGCGCTAAACACATGTAGAGCAGGTTAGAGTCTATGAAACCAGGGAAATTAGAAAGGCTCAAAAAAAAAAAAAAAAAAAAAAAAAAAAAAAAAAAAAAAAAAAAAAAAACGGCGCTATACACATGTGGGGAAAGTTAAAGAATATGAAAGTAGGAAAATTAGAAAATATAAAAAAGTAAAGATCGCAGTAGCGCAAACAAACAAACTGACTCATTTAACTATGCACCAGTCTAACTTTGGTTTTGCACAATAATTACTACACTATTGCACCTTAACACTTAATTCTACTTTATTCACATAATTTTACTTATTTATTATGTTCTACTATACTGTTATCTTTCAATCTATGACTTTTTGTTAATCTAACTGATATTCTTCTAACTTTGCACAGTTTTTGATAAGCGGATCATGATGCATTTCACGGCGTGTTGTCCTGTATAACTATGCATGTCACAAATAAAGAATCTTGAGAATTTCAAAAACGGAGTTTACCGTACATGCATTTATTGGTTACTTTGTTAATGTATATATATTTATCTGTCTGCTTATTTAAAAACCTAAATTTACCCCAGGAGTCAAAAACATTCTGTCTAGCCCTTGTACAAAAACCTAGACAAAAGCTGGGGTATCACCTTGGTAACCCCATGTACCTTTGGAACTGTGAGAGGAAAATAGCACGACTTTACAGACAGGAGTCCAATGCAGAACTCTGTTACTTTGTAAAAAAAAATTATTAAATGCTGATGATGTAGTTCGTTTTGTCTGTGCTGAAATTCCAAACAGAGAAACTTATCCTGACCTCATTAAAAAGATTCAGCATATTGGGACTCGCAAGATTACAAATATCGTTTTTACAGAAGTTCTGAAATAAAAGTGAAACTAATGAAATAGCAACAATTCAAAGAAAAAACAATCTTAAAAATGTGTATCCGGAAAACTAAATACGGGGGTTGGCGAGCGAAGCAAGCAGGGGGCAAAGCCCCCTAGTATTATAATAAAAAAATCCCGGGACTAGACGAGACTTTTTAGCCTGGGGAGAGACATGACTTTTTCAGAGACATACTTTCACGTCCCACGAGACAAGACTTTGAGATTTAACCACACCCGGGGCTAGAAATAAAAGACAAAGAGTAAATGACAAAGTAGAACGTTATAAAGAATTCAAAAACGTTGGCGCGATACACATGCAGAGTAGGTTAGAGATAAAGAAAGTACTAAAACTTGAAAATCTCAAAAAAACTGATAGCAAAGATCGCATTAGCGCAAACAAACAGAAATTATTACTCGTTGAAATAAAGGAACAGGTCAAAGAGATTGAATATATTGTTCGGATTTAAACTTTACGTCGGAGACTTGTAGATCATCTAATTCGTGTTGCCATCAGGGAAAAGTAGTGTTTCTTCCCAATGAAGAGGCGTATCCGTGACAATTAAAAGATTTGTTGTTTGGTGAAAGTGAAATCCACATACATGAGAGGCAGAGACACAAAGTGGCTGGCGCATAGCACCGGCCGGGGGGGTTGATGAACAAAGCGAGCAGGGGGCAAAGCCCCCTAGTGTGTGTGTGTGTGTGTGTGTGTGTGTGTGTGTGTGTGTGTGTGTGTATATATATATATCTATATATTCATTGCATTCGTAGTCTGAGTCCCGACCTGAATTATCTGGGTAGTTACCTACCTGGTAATGCTTATGGTTGGTCTGCCATTCGGTACTCTTTGCATTATTTGACAGTAAACTATGCAATATATATATATATACATACACATTTACATACATATATTTTTATATATATATACAGTACTGTACAAAAGTTTTAGGCAGGTGTGAAAAAATGCTGTAAACAAAGAATGCTTTCAGAAATATAAATAATGATTATTTACTGTTATCAATTTACAAAATGTGAGCAAACAAAAGAAAAATCTAAATCAAATCAATATTTGATGTTACTACCTTTTGCCTTCAAACCAGCATCAATTCTTATAGGTACACTTGCACAAAGTCAGGGATTTTGTAGGATTATAGTCTGGTGTATGATCAACCAATTATACCAAACAGGTGCTAATGATCATCAATGTCACACGTAGGTTGAAACACAGTCATTAACTGAAACAGAAACAGCTGTGCAGGAGGTTTAAAACTGAAAGAGGAACAGCCAAACTCTGCTACCAAGGTGAGGTTGTGGAAGACAGTTTCATGTCATGGCAAGATTGAGCACAGCAACAAGACACAAGGTAGTTATACTGCATCAGAAAGGTCTCTCCCAGACAAAGATTTCAAAGCAGAGGATCGTAGACGCAGTGGTCGGCCAAGGAAACTTAGTACAGCAGATGAACGACACATCAAGCTTATTACCCTTCGAAATCAGAAGATGTCTAGCAGTGCCATCAGCTCAGAACTGGCAGAAACCAGTGGGACCCAGGTACACCCATCTACTGTCCGGAGAAGTCTGGCCAGAAGTGGTCTTCATGGAAGAGTTGCAGCCAAAAAGCCATACCTCCGATGTGGAAACAAGGCCAAGCGACTCAAGTATGCACGAAAACATAAGGAACTGGGGTGCAGAAAAATGGCAGCAGGTGCTCTGGACTGATGAGTCAAAAGTTGAAATATTTGGCTGTAGCAGAAGGCAGTTTGTTCGTCGAAGGGCTGGAGAGCAGTACAATAATGAGTGTCTGCAGGCAACAGTGAAGCATGGTGGAGGTTCCTTGAACGTGTGGGGCTGCATTTCTACAAATGGAGTTGGAGATTTGGTCAGGATTAATGGTGTTCTCAATGCTGAGAAATACAGGCAGATACTTATCCATCATGCAATACCATCAGGGAGGCGTATGATTGGCCCCAAATTTATTCTGCAGCAGGACAATGACCCCAAACATACACCCAAAGTCATTAAGAATTATCTTCAGGGTAATGAAGAATAATAAGTCCTGGAAGTGATGGTATGGCCCCCACAGAGCCCTGATCTCAACATCATCGAGTGTGTCTGGGATTACATGAAGAGACAGAAGGATGTGAGGAAGCCTACATCCACAGAAGATCTGTGGTTAGTTCTACCAAGATGTTTGGAACAACCTACCAGCCGAGTTCCTTCAAAAACTGTGTGCAAGTGTACCTAGAAGAATTGATGCTGTTTTCAAGGCAAAGACTGGTCACACCAAATATTGATTTGATTTAGATTTCTGTTTTGTTCATTCACTGCATTTTGTTGATTGATGAAAATAAATGATTAACACTTCCATTTTTGAAAGCATTCTTTGTTTACAGCATTTTTTCACACCTGCCTAAAAACTTTTGCACAGTACTGTATATATACAGTGGTGTGAAAAACTATTTGCCCCCTTCCTGATTTCTTATTCTTTTGCATGTTTGTCACACAAAATGTTTCTGATCATCAAACACATTTAACCATTAGTCAAATATAACACAAGTAAACACAAAATGCAGTTTGTAAATGGTGGTTTTTATTATTTAGGGAGAAAAAAAAATCCAAACCTACATGGCCCTGTGTGAAAAAGCAATTGCCCCCTGAACCTAATAACTGGTTGGGCCACCCTTAGCAGCAATAACTGCAATCAAGCGTTTGCGATAACTTGCAATGAGTCTTTTACAGCGCTCTGGAGGAATTTTGGCCCACTCATCTTTGCAAAATTGTTGTAATTCAGCTTTATTTGAGGGTTTTCTAGCATGAACCGCCTTTTTAAGGTCATGCCATAGCATCTCAATTGGATTCAGGTCAGGACTTTGACTAGGCCACTCCAAAGTCTTCATTTTGTTTTTCTTCAGCCATTCAGAGGTGGATTTGCTGGTGTGTTTTGGGTCATTGTCCTGTTGCAGCACCCAAGATTGCTTCAGCTTGAGTTGATGAACAGATGGCCGGACATTCTCCTTCAGGATTTTTTGGTAGACAGTAGAATTCATGGTTCCATCTATCACAGCAAGCCTTCCAGGTCCTAAAGCAGCAAAACAACCCCAGACCATCACACTACCATCACCATATTTTACTGTTGGTATGATGTTCTTTTTCTGAAATGCTGTGTTCCTTTTACGCCAGATGTAACGGGACATTTGACTTCCAAAAAGTTCAACTTTTGTCTCATCAGTCCACAAGGTATTTTCCCAAAAGTCTTGGCAATCATTGAGATGTTTCTTAGCAAAATTGAGACGAGCCCTAATGATCTTTTTGCTTAACAGTGGTTTGCGTCTTGGAAATCTGCCATGCAGGCCGTTTTTGCCCAGTCTCTTTCTTATAGTGGAGTCGTGAACACTGACCTTAACTGAGGCAAGTGAGGCCTGCAGTTCTTTAGACATTGTCCTGGGGTCTTTTGTGACCTCTCGGATGAGTCGTCTCTGCGCTCTTGGGGTAATTTTGGTCGGCCGGCCACTCCTGGGAAGGTTCACCACTGTTCCATGTTTTGCCATTTGTGGATAATGGCTCTCACTGTGGTTCGCTGGAGTCCCAAAGCTTTAGAAATGGCTTTATAACCTTTACCAGACTGATAGATCTCAATTACTTCTGTTCTCATTTGTTCCTGAATTTCTTTGGACCTTGGCATGATGTCTAGCTTTTGAGGTGCTTGTGGTCTACTTCTCTGTGTCAGGCAGCTCCTATTTAAGTGATTTCTTGATTGAAACAGGTGTGGCAGTAATCAGGCCTGGGGGTGGCTACGGAAATTGAACTCAGGTGTTATACACCACAGTTAGGTTATTTTTTAACAAGGGGGCAATTACTTTTTCACACAGGGCCATGTAGGTTTGGATTTTTTTTCTCCCTAAATAATAAAAACCATCATTTAAAAACTGCATTTTGTGTTTACTTGTGTTATATTTGACTAATGGTTAAATGTGTTTGATGATCAGAAACATTTTGTGTGACAAACATGCAAAAGAATAAGAAATCAGGAAGGGGGCAAATAGTTTTTCACACCACTGTACATACAGTATACACAATTACAGTAAATACATACATACACACACACACACACAGACATATACAGTATATAATGAATCAGGAAAGTGTTTAACAAAACATGGTACTCAAGTGACAAGAAAATAAGGCATTTTAAATTAAAATAATTTATCACATAAAATTTATATACAGTGGAACCTCGAGATACGATCACCTCTGTATACGAGAAATTCAAAATACGAGGAAAGTATGAGCGAAAAATTCAGATCTAAATGCGAGCATTGGCTTGCGTAACGAGCCACGAGCCAGGCTGTGGGTATAGCTCGCGGCTTAGCGAGGGGGCGTGGTAGCAGTTGCGAGCCGCGATCTGCGGTGTCTGCGTTTCTCACTTAAGTGCACAGGTGGGAAAGTGCCCACATCCATGATTGTTCCTGTGGCTGATGGGCTGCAGCTGCCATGTCCTCCCCGCATATATAGAGAAGCGCGAGCCGGTTAAGGGGGAGAAGAAGTAAAATAAAAGAGAGAGAGAGCGCGCGCGCGCAGGCAGTGCGGGAGAGCGAGCGAGCGAGTGCAGGCTCGCGTGTAGCTGAACAGTGAGCTGAACAGGCGAGCCAAACAGCTGAAGCAGGACGATGTAGAGAAGGTCAGCTGCATTAAGAGTGTCTCGCCTGTTGCAGAGCCCGCAGGTGAGACGCTAACAGAGAAGAAGCACCGGGGATTGTCATCTGTTTTTTAAAGACTGCATCCTTTTGACGTTTTAACCTCGTGTTAAAGGATTGTTATTCTTGTGTATTTTAAACCTCCACTTCACAACTGTTTTAAGGATTATTTATTTAAAGATTTATTGAATGCTCTACTGCACTTTGGACACCTGTTTTGATTCTTTTAATGATCAGTTATATTATTTACCAGTGTTATTTATTAAAGGTAGACTACAGCATATATAATTTATCAGTGTTATTTGTTAGGAAAATTGATTTTTATGTTAATATATTTGGGGTGCGGAACGGATTAACTGGATTTCCATTTTTTTCAATGGGGAAGTTTGTTCTAGATACGAGAAATTCGCTATACAAGCTCAGTGCTGGAACGAATTAAACTCGTATCTAGAGGTTCCACTGTATTATTATAGACAGCATCATCTATTAGAAAGTACTGGAGTATAAAACAGAATTCCACTATGTTAAAGTTATTTTAACACATGAAGACAGCCAAACTTCCCCAATGGATCTGCTTTAATCAAGTTCACTAGCTTATTCCATTTTGATAGTAAGATGAAACTGCTTCAGGGCCACAAAGAATGATGAATCAGTCTAGACATCTCCCTGGAGCTTCTAACTAAATGTCCCAATGTTCAGAGTTCAGAATGCTTATTCCTTTCACACTACTGCAACATTACACTGTAGCTCTGAGTCACTTGAATTAAATGTGCTTAATTTGTAAGCCAGAGTGGTAGCTGTGTATTTTCAGTGCAGCTGTGGGCTGCTGATCCCACACTGGGTACTTAATTTCCAGCAATAAGAAAGATGGTGAGTATGAGAACGGGGGCGGTAAAGAGGTTTCCTTTGTTATGAAACAAACAGTGGGGGATGTCGACTCCCTATGCTAGAGAATACCCATGACATACAACTGAAAAAATGTGCTCTTTTTTCATTAAGTCTGCTAAACTGAAAGCATAGATTACTTGGGGCATATATAAGTTTGATTTTATTTCAATTTGAAAAATGAAAAGAAATATACATATTTCTGTTTGCTCTTTTGGAAGACAGAGAGAGACTTATGTGACTTGACTACACTGCAATTTTTTTTGATTCACATAGTGAAAAATGACTGAGGCATTATCAAGGTATCCAAGGAGGCTTTTTTTTTTTTTTAATGAGTGTCTATCTACCCTTCAACAGTTAGGTGGGGATAGTTGCCAAAAAAAAATATTCCAGTAAGCTTTCGGGGTATGAGTGGCACACTATTGAATACTATACTAATTTGAGTGAAAATCTGATTGTAAGGTGCATTGTAGGTTTTACACTTGAAAAGTAAATCAGACACAGGCTAGGCACAACATAGTAAAGTAAAATGGACTTTGAAATTAATGGTTGAGTGGGTAGAAGGAAGAAGACATAAAAGAGTTTACATAAGTTGCTTTATTTGAAGTCATTGGCAATTGTTGGGGATTTTAAGTTTTTTTTTCTTTACATTTAGGATAAAATAATAGATCATATTTACTGTCAAAAGAAATTAATTAAAAGCTTTCACAGGAGCACCACAATTATATCTGCAGATAAAGTTTCAAGACTGGGCTTGATGGCTTGTTTATTTTCCTTCAAATCAAAAACTATCTCCTTAAAAATGCTAAGAGGCTATGGCTTTAAAATCATAAATCTATAAACTCATTTTAGAGGGTTTAGTTTAAACTTTTAAAATTAATTTGTAAATATGAATAATCTTTAGAAAACTAGTTACAGTTTTAAGCCCGCTTCAAATTATTTGGTAGTGTTCTTAGTACTAACACTTGCCTTATGCAATGAAATTAAATAGTTAGAGGTCAGCATATTGTAAGTATTAATCATCACACAATCTCTTGAAAACCAAATTGTTTAGATTTTATTTTATGATACTTAAATCACCAGATGTAGGTAACAACTGTTTTTATTTTGTTTTGTTGTTGCTCTTCAAACCCTGGCTGCAGTTGATTTATAAGTGTCTGGTAACTTGCCAATTTCACCAGATAAATAATGCAAGCCTCATACATGTACAGGCATTCACAGCTTGAATTTTGTGATCACATAGTTATGACAGTTCCTTTTTGGTTAGTTCTCCCATACTATTATGTTAGTAGACATTTTGAAACATTTCATTTGAAAGGGCAGAGGTGGGGTTTGTTTTCAGGAAACCTGCAGTTTAACAATACATGTTAGCACACATGTGGAGAGCATTTTATCCCAACGACTTGTAGGACACAATGTAAATAATAGTCACAGTATAATACATTTTTACATTTTATAAACTTTAATTTCATGTACTCTATGATGAACGCCATATAAGGCACATACTTATCAGCTTACTAGCTGCATGCTTTTTTTTTATTTTCATTTATACCAGATGAGAACTTTGTGCTACAAAATAACTAATATCAAATTATGAAAAAAACTAAATGTTAAAAGTGTGATTGTTGAGGTTGAGAAAGCTTCAGTGCAAGCCTGTGAGGTGTGGTACTGTTGTGTGTTTCTTTTTTAAAAGAGAGCAAACTCTTAATGATTTGGTATGAGATTAGCATGAATGTCCCAGTGCATCATTAACAGTACATCTATACTGTCTGACATGAAATGTTAATATTTATTAATTGACAGTTACTTGCACTGGGACATTTAAATTGTATGCAATATTGTGAGCTAGATGCATCACCTTATTTTAATAAATAAAAGCGTTACATATTCCACTTTATGGTTCATAATAATTATAAAGCTTGGAGACGATGAAATTTCTGCTTTGACACTGAACATGTAGTTTGTTAATATTTAATACTGAGATGAAGATTCTATATACTCAGCAAAAGTTTTCTTTTTTTGTATTTCATGAGCATAGTATTGCTGTTTCTATTTCAATTTGTCTCTCTCTCCCTTTCTCTTCATTCAGCTCCTTCTCCTGTCATAAATGTGTAGTGGCCAGGAGCACAGATACAGGACAAGCTATGGAGTGGCTTTCAGCACACTGCTCAATATTTTGTTCACTTCTGCTTCTTTTCTGTTTGTCATTCAGTCTCACTGAAGCTTACAAATGAAAAAGAAATAAAGCAAACCAAGTTAAAATCGTGGTCTTGGCCTTACTCAAATAAATCAATCATTTTCACAATGAATTCGCTAATGCATAGATTAGATACAAATGCATTCACTTCCATTAACAGCATTACACATAGAAGGTGGGCACAGGACCTTTGTTAGGTGAAGGTTGAATGAGAAAAAGGCTTCTTTTGAAATTAGCAGTGTTAAATAAAGAATTGAAAAAAAATCTCAAACCAGGAAATACAACAGGACTTCAACTGACAAATGTAACTGGTAGGAAAAGCACCCTAATATGCCAAGGAAGGTGTTCTGTTGCAGGCCATAAAATTGGAAAAGCTAGCTTCCAGACATTGCTGGAGGAAAACTCAGAAAAGTAATATCTTAACATTATATCAGCTGGGCAAATTTAATAATGAATGATGGTATAGTATGTGTTTAATAAAGTGAATTTAAGATCCCCTTTACACCAGTTAAATTAAATTAACAATGCATTCTGCGACAATTGGACATTTTTGATTTGGAAAAGTCCCCCCCTTGAGCCCATTCTTATAGAGATTGCTTACAGCACCCTGTGACCATTAATTGGACCAAGCAGACAAGAAAATGAATGGATAGAAAGTTGACATTTTAAGTTTTCAATGTCTTTATTATATGCTAGATTTTAACGTGATTTATTATACTGAATCTCCCATAAGCCACTTGCAAACATAAAAATCTGCAATATAGCAAAATAAAATTAGCAATCAGATTCAGAATTGGTATCTCGGGAAAAAAATCAAAGATCACAACTGTCAATAAAAATCTTGATTGGTATGTCTCTCATTATATATTAGCTTTCGGAATTGTGCAGAGATGAGCACCAATTTTCATACCTGGAATAAAGGCAATGTTGTACTCTATCAGGCTAAAAGAATTAAACCTCATCTTAGCAGCAGTAGGCATCCATCCATCCATCTCAGAAGATGATGGTTCCACTGTGGACACATGTCTGGTATACCTTCAGTTTGGTGTTCAGGGTCAGCTATTGTTGGTCCACACTCTATTCCTCAGTTTGGCCATCGCACCGCCAGCTCTGGCAATCCACCTGTCAATTTCACTATCAAGTGACAGGTTGCTGCTGATGATGGAACCCAGGTAAGTAAAGTGGTTGGTGACTTCAATCAGTACGCCGTCAATGCTAATCGAGGGTGTAGCAGGGATGTCCTGGCCCATGACATTGGTCTTCTTAGTACTAATAACCATCCCAAACTCCCTGCAGGCATATACAAAACAGTTAATCAACTGCTGGAGGGCCGCTTCAGTATGTGAAGTCAGGACCACATCATCAGAGAACAGCAATTCTTTAATGAGGAGTATACAAATCTTGGTCTTTGCCCTTAGGCAAGTTAAGTGGAACAGCTTCCCATCGTTCCTGGTATGTAGGTTGATGACTCCAACAGAGCCCTTAATTGCGAAGTTGAGTAGTATGCAGAAAACAATGCCGAACAGAGTCGGTGCAAGGACACATCCTTGTTTCATAACGCTTTTGATCAGGAAGGGGTCAGAAATGTTCCGGTCATAGCTGACCACACCCTACATATCCTCATGAAAGGAAGTTAAAATACTAAGCAATTGTCGGGGTCAGCCAATTTTTCTTTAGCAGCTGAAACATACCCTGTCCTACTCATGCTGTCAAAAGCCTTGGTCAGATCGATAAATGTCATATATAGTGGTTTGCCTTGTTGTCAGCATTTCTCTTGGAGCTGATGTATAGAGAAGATCATGTCGAATGTGGATCAAAGCACTGGCACCAGCTGGACTTGGTCATCACCAGACATTACTTCCTAAACAGCGAATGCAATACCAAAGTTTACCACAGTGCAGACTGTGATACTGACCACTCCCTGATTCTCTCAAAGGTAAAGCTGAAACCAAAGAAATTCCATCTTTCCAAGAAGAAATTTCAGCCAAGAATTAAAATCAGCAAGACTGCCTACAGAGACAAAAACAAGGAGTTCACAGAGAGGCTTGAAAAGTCCCTGGCTAGCGACCAACAGCAGTGTGCAGAAGGAAGATGGAATTCCTTTCAAAACACCATCTCCAGCATTGCCATCATGACTTATGGGAAGAAACAGCAACATAATGCAGACTGGTTTGAAAATGGTATATCAGTGTTACAGCCAGTCTTTGACGCTAAGCAAAATGCGCTTATCACTTGCAGAAAATCTACAGAAACTGAAAGACACCCATCACAGTGTCAAAGAAATTGTTTGTTGCTGTGCAAATGACTATTAGCTTCAGGTGTCAAGCAATATTCAACTAGCATCAGACACTGGCAATGTCAGGAGCATGTATGAAGGCATTAAATAAGCAATAGGTAAACAAATGAAGTATGCACCTCTGAAGTTTAAGACAGGAGAGGTAATCACAGACAAAACCAAACAAATGTGTTGATCACTATCTCGACCTGTACTCCACCCTGTCACTCAAGTAGTGTTAGACATCATCAAAGACCTGCCTATCCTAGAAGACCCAGATGGAGAACCAAATGTGGCTGAACTTAGAAAAGCCACTGATGCCCTAATATGTGGAAAGGCACTAGGACAGGACGGCATAGCACCGGAAATCATTAAATGTGGAAAGCCAGCCTTACTAAAGCCACTTTATGAGCTCCTGTGCCTCTTCTGGAGGGAAGGCAAGGTACCACAGGACATACATAATACCATGACAGTCACCCTGTATAAAAATAAGGGTGATCGCAGTGACTATAACAGTTACTGGGGTATCTCCTTGCTGAACATTTTGGTCCTTGCTGATCGCATTTATCCAGAATCCCAATGTGGCTTTAGGGCAAATTTTTTCTTATATATTAGTGATCCATAAAAAAGTAAATTAATATTTTCAGAAACTGTCAATTGTTTTGCAAATGCTGTCAAATCATAAAAGGTATAAATGAAATATTTTGAAAGGATCATGCAGATTCCCATTGATAAATAATTAATTAGGTTATATCTCAAAACTGGTACACCGAGAGTGTCTATCAGGACAATTGACAATTAGCTTAGTTAATTAAGTTAGATGATGAAAGGAACACAGGAAATCCAAATTGATCGATTTAGCACTGAAAAATGGTGTTTATAAGTAGGACATACAATTGGAGAGTGTTTCAAGTAAAGCTGTTAGATATACTTTCTCTATTATATACAGTGGCAATGAGGTGGGAACTAACCCTGCAGTGGACAACATTTAACAAAGGGAACTCTTCTTTAGTATATTAACACTCAGTCATACCAGGCCAGGTAATGGTTCTTAATTAGCAGGACACTTATGTTTTGAGTACGACAGATGAAAGCAGAGTGCTCTCAGAAAAGCACTGTACATATGTGGGAAAATGCCAGAAACACTTAATGTAGACTGAGCCAGAAATCAAACCTGGGTCCCTGGTGCTGTGATGCAGCAGCAGTAATTTATGTATCTTCCTAATTGATTCAAAGCTCTGATATTCTAAATCTCTGACTTTATTTAATAAAACTAGTATTGATATTTCAGAAAACAGACATCATGGTGGTGCAATGATTAATGCCGCTGCCTCACAGATCCAAGTGTTTCAGTTTAGAATGTCATTCCTTGCTATTCTCTGTGTGGAGCGTGTATTGTGTATTGTGTTTGAAGGTTTGCTTAATCCCAGTAGCCCAGTTTTCTGTGTGATTGCAAGTATTGGTATGTGCACAAATAGGCCCTAGACTGGTGGCTGCTCCAGGGCTGGTTCCTGCCCAATCTTTATCTACTTCTTCTTCCTCTTTTGGCTGCTCCAGTTAGGGGTTGCCACAGCGGATCATCTTCTTCTATATCTTTCTGTCCTTTGCATCTTGTTTTGTTACACCCATTACCTGCATGTCCTCTCTCACCATATCCATAAAATTTCGCTTAGACCTTCCTCTTTTTCTCTTCCCTGGCAGCACTATCCTTAGCATCCTTTTCCCAATATACTCAGCATCTCTCCTATGAACATATCCAAACCAACACAATCTTGCCTCTCTGACTTTGTCTCCCAACCATCCAACTTGAGCTGACCCTCTAATGTACTCATTTCTAATCCTATCCATCCTCGTCACACCCAGTGCAAATCTTAGCATATTTAACTCTGCTACCTCCAGGTCTGTCTCCTGCTTTCTGGTCAGTGCCACCGTGTCCAACCCATACAACATAGCTGTTCTCGCTACCATCCTGTAGACCTTCCCTTTCACTCTTGCCAATACCCGTCTGTCACAAATTACTCCTGACACTCTTCCCTTGTACATATCCTGTATAAAACTTTCATACTTCTTGCCACTCCCGACTTCTTCATACAATACCACAGCTCCTCTCAAGGCACCCTGTCATACCCTTTCTCTAGGTCCACAAAGATGCAATGCAACTCCTTCTGGCCTTCTCTATACTTCTCCATCAACATCCTCAGAGCAAACATTGCATCTGTGGTGCTCTTCTTGGCATGAAACAAAACAGCTGCTCACTAATCATCACCTCACTTCTTAACCTAGCTTCCTCTACTCTTTCCCATAACATAGGGCTGGTTCCTGCCCAATGCTGCCTAGATAAGCTTATGCACTCCAATACCGCTGAATTGGGTTTAGCAGATTTCAACCTACCTAGCACTTGGTTTGACAATCAGCTAGCTAGTTTAAGTAGATTAAAGGTTCTAGTATTTCAGCCATGGTTGACTATGTTGATATTTCACTAGATCTTTTATCCTCCTGCTTTCAGGACTTATAGATGCTTGAGGGAACCGACAAAAAGCAAATATAATGTATGGATAAGACCACAGTTCACTGTACAGAAAAAGTGTGCTTTTGCTCAAAAACGTGTATGTAAATAAATATTGTTAGCATAATGATATTATTTCTACAACTAATACAATGAAACATTATTTCCAATAAAATATACAGAGATAAAGTAATGCACCTAACTTTTGTTTTCTTTTAACTCAAACAGTCTTTTAAATGTGTTATGCAATTACATCAATTGTTATATTACTTCCTAAATGAAATACATTTCCAGTAAAGTGTTAGGTTTAAAATGGTTTATTTATGACATATCTAATAGTAATGAATACTGAAAAGATGATGTAATTGATTAGAGATCATTTTTAAACACATGCCGAGTGCTGTAAATGTACTAATCATACAATGTCACTGTGCTAACAGCTAGACAATGAATGGGCAGATCATTCCACACAACTAAATCTATACTAATCTTTGATTATTTTTTATTTCATCATCAGTTTCATTACATTTTTGGCCATTATAAAATGGCCAAACCATACATTCCAAGATCTGAATCACCTAGAAAATAATACTCAGACTCCAAAAATGAATATTGACACACTAAAGTTGGGACTTTCAGACTACTACCTGACAAAGTCAAGTCAGGGATTAGTCAAGAAGTAACAAGTAAGCCTAAAGTAAGCCTAGGGAAACATGACAGTAAAGTAACATGTATGGTAAAATGCAAATTTTGTACAATTTGACTCAGTTGTTTTAAATGCACAAGTTGTCTCGTAAAGAAATAGCATGCAGTGATATACAGAGACCTTTTGGTGGGTAGTAGCTGAAAAGTAAAGAAGAAGCGCTTTGCAGGGCAGAGATTGCTATATTAGTGTATCTTGTATTCTGCACTGTGCTTGCAGAGGATTTATGTTGGTTTTTTTTTGGGTATCTTAAAAGTCAGTAAAATGTGACAAGTCACACACAGAAAATGTTAACTCTATATTTATTCAATTGGTATACAAAGGTTTTGGAAATTGTTATTAGTGTTTATTAATGAAATTCACCAAAGCCTATTTTCCTGGAAGTTCTTCTTGCGGTTGGCTTAGATTAACATTTTTTCCCACCACCCAATAATGTTTTACAAGGGCAGCATGACATCAATGAGCTGTAGCAGCCATGCGCAGAACTTTCACGCATGTGTAAATCTCTATTTTAGAAATCTACTGAAAAAAAGTAGTGACCCCAAATAAAAATGGGAATAGCTATAGAAGAAGAAGAAGAAGAAGAAGAAGAAGAAGAAGAAGTAGTAGCAGCAGCAGCAGCAGCAGCAAGGATATGGTAATGAGGAATTATGGGTAAGAGTTTAAAGATAAAATGTATACTTCGCTTTAAATGAATTTTGTGATCATGTTAGGATAATCAGTTTTGTTTATGTTTAAAAATATATTTTGTATATTTGTAATTTATGGGATTTCATGATAAAATTATAAGGTTATGTGTCACCATCCATGTAAGCTACCTAGTAGGCTGGAAGTACAGAGTTACCCTTATAAATGTTTGTTTACATGCTATTCAAAAATAGATCTTTTTAATGTATTTGACACATCTTTGTTTAGAGAAATGGCAAATGCAAATAAAAAAAGAAAGAACACCAATTAATACAGTCCAATTGCTATGTGTTTTCTACAATGTCACATCTCAAGTACATATTATTCTGAGCCTTGCAGAAAGATTCTAAAGTCTTTGCATAGTCGTACATATGATACGATTAAGGATTTCAGTACTTTCCTTTCATTCGTAGAAGTTTAGATTAACTGCATCACTGTAGTGTTTATTTTTCCTGTTTTAGATGTGTGCATGTTTATGCTAGAAAAGCATGTTTATTGCTAGTGTGAAAGATGCAGTTCTCAATTTTTTCTTCAAAAATCATTAGTTTGTTGTGGAAAATGCAATATAGCATAATCACTTAATATTTTATGTAAAAAAATTACATTTCCACACATAAACTATACAGTCAATGATCAGAAACTAGTGCAACGTAAATAGTTGATTTAATGTTGCTTGATTGAAAATATTCATTCCTCCTCAGCATTTTCTTCACCTGCTGCTTATTTTTTTTATTATTCTACTCATGAAGAAATTATCAGAGCAGACTACTTCCATATAAAATATTCTTTTTATTCATGGAAAAGTCTATGTGACATTAATACAACATATTGCAATGGACAGTCTCCTTTGCAAGCATGTGACACAAGTGCAAACTGGAATGTGCCTAATTTGTCTTAAAGTTCCCTACTCCATTTTGTAGATAGAAAAAATAAATTGCAATGTAAGCTATCGACCTCATTGCTCATAGTCAGTTTAGTACAGATATGGCAGTTGTATAAACTTAAAAAAAAATCCATGGAGTAAAACTGTAGTAAAGTAATATTTAGATTCAGAATTTAAGTTTCTGCACTGTAACTATTGAAAACACAATATCCACCGCACTTCCAAATACAACCAATACACCTTTTCCTTATTTTAACCTGTACCTTCTAATTTACCCCCCTTATGTTGCTTCCTATTAATCTTGCTTGATTCATGAAGCACACTTTGAAAGTGATCAATTTAAAAATTCTAAAATCTAATTAATTAGTTACGCCAACTTGCCATACTTATTAGCAGTTCATAAAACTAATACATTTAAACAAGGTTATTGCAATTTTTTGATTTGTTCATCAAAATTTCAAATGTGTGACATGGTGAAACATTTGAAATTGCTACTGTATGACAGCTCTTAGAGATGAACGGTTTGAATTCTTGTCTGTCCATGGCCTGTTCTCCCCATTTATGAACTGGAATGCATCATAGTACTATGGTTAACCTCCCACACCCAAAAGATATGTTTTAGGTTAACAGTTGACTCTGAGACATAAACAATTAGCCACATATAAATTAGTGTAGTTATGTGTGTACAAAAGTCCCCAGCTATTTATTTCCTGGTATCCCATTCAGGGCTGAATTCTCACTCAGTTGAACTAGTAAGTTAAGAAAATGAATAGATGGATAATTTTCTAAGATTCTTATATTATTATTAAATATTCTGCAAACATTTCTACAAGGTGACTTAGCATATCAAAATATATTACAATTATTTATGCACTGTTTGTTTAATAATTGTAACACAGGCAAATTAATTGACTTGGTCAGGATCAAACAATGAGTAAAAGGCAGAGATTAAACCTGAAACCCTGTTATTTGCCTTAGCCACAAGATCTCATCAACTTGTATGTAAAGATGTCATCATTAAAAATAAAAAGAATAAAAATCATTCCGTTTCCAGAAGTGACTTTTTCCCACAATAAAATCAATTAACGTAAAGCAAAAATAATAGCATTGTCAGAAAAAGTAATTAACATTGTAATCATTGCAGTGTTTGAGAGACACTGGAGTCTCAGTTACTGTATTGGAGTCCAACCTTTATCTCAGTTTCTAAGGTGTCAGTACTTGGTGCAAATTTTTTTTAATCCCTATTTGCTGCCTTTGGGTACAATACAACATTGGCAGAGCATAACACACAGATTTATCACCAAATTTCTGCTGATAAGCGTGATGCATTAATAATTGTTACACTAAGCTTGCCTGATATTCAGAGGTACATAAGTGACATTTATTTGTAGTTGAATAGCAGGAAATTGCATGTTATTCTAACGGGCACCTCTAGTCAGGTTTTAGAAAAAAAAAGTTTTACATTACTTGTTTCATCATTAATTGTCATTTGATTTCTCCGTCTTACTTAATTACTAACCTTTGGGTCAAAACTGACCCCATATTTATATATAAAAATCACATTGCCTCTACATTGTTTGTAGAACCTTCTTTTGTCAACTTTGGGGCTTAACAAAGATAAGACAGCTCTTGCCTAAAAAAGTTGCAGAGAAACTGGTGTCTCTACAGCTGGATATACTGTTGGGATGGTGTCATGTACTCTATATTGTTTAATTAATGGCATTTACTTTTATGTGTATGGATGTAACACCAAGAGAAAATCCTAGCAACTACAGTACACAGCATGGCAATGCTGTTCAAATTAATTCAGCTCCATATCATTGTATCATCTTGTTTTAACTACTGCAACACTCTACTTGATAGTCTTTCTGGAAAGTCCTTCCAGAAGTTGTAGCATGTCAAACAAACACACAGAAATATTCGCTAATTACCCTAGTGTCATCTTCTTTTCACTGGTTACCTGTTAAGCAGTGGTTCAAATTCAAATTCAAGAATGTCACGTAAAACTGGCCTCACTGTTCACATCCAGGCTTTCTCTGACCATCAAAGGGCTTTACAGGGATGCACTAACTGCAGCCAAGAACACACATTATGGAAGAATAATAGAAAGTGGCCATGATAACACAAGGGTATTGTTCTCTGTAGTTAATAAACTACATCAACCTGCATCTGGACCAATTACCTCCTCTACTGAAGTCTGTGAAAAATTCCTCCACTTTTTCCGCAATAAAATTAAACATCTAAATAATTCAACTAACATAAATCCATCATCCATTTATATCCTTCCCTGTCTTCCCACTCCATCCAGCTCCTTTTCTAAATTTTCACCAGTCACATCGGCATTTGTTAATGACCTGCTTTGTAAGATGAGGCCATCTACTTGTGTACTAGACCCCTTCCCCACCACACTTCTTAAATCCTGCCTTCATGCCATAATCCTGACTGTTACGACAATAATCAATACATCCCACAACACTGGGTTTGTGCCAGCCACTTTTAAAATCGCTTCTGTAACCCCCATGTTTAAAAAGTCTGGTCTTGATGGTGACGATCTTAACAATTTTCGGCCTATTTCCTAGTTACCTTTTCTGTCAAAAGTTCTTAAGCGTATTGAAGCCTCCCAGCTCATCAATTACTTAACCTCTAATAATTTGATGGAACCCTTTCAGTCTGGTTTCAGGGTGCAGCACAGCGGTGAAACTGCTCTTCTTCGGATAACCAATGATTTGCTTATGGCAGCAGACTCTGAACAAACCAGCATATTAGTTCTGTTAGACCTCAGTGCAGCATTTGACACTGTCAGACATGACATTCAACTGTCCAGAATGGAGAACATGCTGGGTATCTCTGGTACTGCCCTCCAGTGGTTCAAATCCTATCTGACTGATAGGCAAGAGTTTGTTAGTCTTGGCAACAGCAGATCCAGCTCAGCGCCAGTCACACAAGGGGTTCCTCAGGGCTCTGTCCTCAGCCCTCTTCTCTTCTGTATTTATATGCTTCCCCTTGGCCATATTATTCGTAGCTATGGACTGGGTTATCATTTTTATGCAGATGACACTCAACTCTATTTCAATGTCAAAAGAAAGTGCAACTTCATCAGAGTTTTCTCAGCTCACAACTTGCCTCAGTGAAATTAAAACCTGGATGGAGTAGAACTCTTTAAAATTAAATTGCAACAAAACTGAACTCCTGCAAATTGGCACTAAAGTGCTACTTAAGAAAATGACTTCCTTTTCATTTTTGATTCCTCCCTTTCTTATTCCACCCATATAAACCACATTAAGAAACTTTCTTACTTTCACCTCCGTAACATATCCCATGTTTGCTCATTCCTCTCCTTTTCTAATGCTGAGAAACTTGTCCATGCTTTTATCACATCCCACATCAATTATTGTAACTCACTGCTGGCAGGTGCCCCTTCTAATCTTCTATCACAGCTCCAGTTGATTCAAAACTCTGCTGCAAGAGTCCATACTCAAACCAGCAACAGTGAGCACATCACACCCATCCTGCTTCGCCTTCACTGGCTCCCTGTGTCTTACAGGATTGAATATAAAATTCTATTAATAACCTACAAAGCTTTAAATGGCCTTGCACCGGACTGCATCAGTGACCTTCTAATCACTATGATCCTGTTCGCCTACTAAGGTCCTCTGATTCTGATAATCTTGTTGTGCCTCACACTAACCTGCACTCTATGGGTGACAGGGCCTTCAGCTCCATAGCACCCAGATTTTGGAATGATATCCCAAAATTAATTAGAACAGCTGACTCCATTCATTCTTTTAAAAAACAACTTAAAACTCATCTATTTAGGAAGGCTTTTAACTTAACATTCTGCCCTTTCTTTCAGTTTACCTCTCTGCCCAGGTGCTCAGGATAATTTGTGTGTCTGTTATATCATAAATTAGGTTATTTGTTAGGTTTTACTTTTAGTACTGAATTTAGTATTTTACTCTGGTTTATTTTCCTTTATTCTATTTAACGCTTTGTTATCTGTTTCATTGTTCTATTCAGGGAAACATTTGTATCCAATGTTACATATACTCTGCTGTTTTTTTTTCTAAGACTCTGAAGCGCCTTGAGCATGGGAAAAGCGCTATAAAAATAAAATTTATTATTATTATTATTATTATTAATATTATAGCGCTTGTCTAGAAATGTACTAACTACTGTTGCCTGTGTTTATCTTCAATAATTACTTAATGCCCCGGTTTTCAAACTGTGGTACGCATACCACTGGTGGTACTTCAAGTCATGCCAAGTGACGATCATGTTTTTGTGTTCGTTTAGCCACAAACTTACGAATAAACCTTTGCAATCTGTCCAGGCTTCCACAAAATAGACTTATTAAAAGAAATCTCTTTCAATGTGCCTCTGGTAACTTGTAATGATTTATCTTTATATGAATTTGTATTGTTTTACTTTGACATTTTTTTTGTATTTTATGTATTGCAATGCGTTATGTTTTTTATTTTTATTATCTTTTGTAAATCACCTTAATAAGCATGCTATATAAATAAAACATATTTTTGTTATTGATTGTATGATTAATTAAAACTGTGTGTATAAGGAAAAAGAACACATTTAATTGAAACACAAACCATGTATTTTTAATAACATGCAGACATTTCACTATTTAGTCTTGAATGTGAATGTGGTTTCCTTTACATAGTGATAATATGAAGATGAAAATATCTAATTATTTCAAAGTCTGCATGCAGCATGGAATGGGATTCTTCATGCTGTATATTTCCTTGCGTATGAACACTTATTAAAATTCCTACTGGTTTTGTGGCAGATAAAATAAAATGATCTCATTATCAAAAAAATAATTCCCAAAATGTAACCTTTAAGATAAACCCTAAAATGGGTCAACAGTGTACTTTCAGTATGCACACTAATTAGCAGAAAGAGGAGGCCTTTAATTTTAATTATTCAAATTTGTGTCAGTTACATGGCACCCAGTTACTCTACCAGCCTATTCACAAACACAACTTGATATTAAAATCTTTTTAATTTGCCCACAAAAAGGGCTAATGTTACACATCTGGAGATTAGATTCACATGTGTACAATTTTTCACTTAAAAAGAAGTGAAAATTTATTAGCTTGTTGGTTTAGTGAAACTATATTTTAATCTTGATATTAACTAAATTTTTTTTTATGCTACATTATACATATCATGTTCTCGGCCATTAAAAATATTTTACAGTTTCTTCTCAGACTCCTGGGCACCATCATTTCAACCTACAGCCTTTGAGAAATATTATTACACTATGATGATGAACTTTGTTCTGATCTGATATTTCACACGTCATTGGGGCAGTCTTGGATACTTCTCGAAATTGTTTTGTCTGTGCATACTTAGAATGCAGATAATATGAACCAATGAGCCCACAGAGGTATTTTTTATATGGTTTCTTATGTGTTTGAGTTGGTGATTATTGACAGTTTTGTAACTGGTGTTGTGCTTTGAGCTGCAAGCCAAGTAATGATGTGAATAGTGCAATATATAATAATATAATAATTTCTTAAATTATATAATATCTCTTTAGTCACACCTCTTGAGAGTGCAGACATGTTGCATGTCAATCAGCGCATGCAAATAAGAAATTTACTGTACACGTGACAATAATAATTCCTATAATTCCTCCATTCTTTTTTGAGTATATTTCTTATGTACTCACTTTCATATATAAATCCTTTGGAACAAGACCATTTCTGATCACTTTAAAAATCATTTTTGATTTCACACTAAATCTAGCCATCCATCCATTTTCCAACCTGCTGAATCCAAACACAGGGTCACGGGGGTCTGCTGGAGCCAATCCCAGCTACCACAGGGTGCAAGGAAGGAACCAATCCCAGGCAGGGCCAACCCACCGCAGGACACACACACACACGCACGCACACCCATACACCAAGCACACACTAGGGACAATTTAGAATTGCCAATCCACCTAGCCTGCATGTCTTTGGACCATGGGAGGAAAGCGGAGCACCCGGTGGAAACACACGCAGACACGGGGAGAACATGCAAACTCCACGCAGGGAGGACCCGGGAAGCGAACCCGGGTCTCCTTACTGCGAGGCAGCAGCGCTACCACTGCACCACAGTGCCGTCCCACTAAATCTATTCCTATTCCTTAATAGTCTGGTTTTGCATACTTTTCTTATTGGTTCTTGAGCAAATAAAGTGATGCAAGCCCATTTAAAAATATTGCCTGACTTGGGAACTCACATCTTGTTAATAAATCAAAAGAAAAAAAAAGAGGTTGTTGAGAACAATGATAGTTGTTCAGCCTAACTCACCATGTTATCCTGATCCTAAATAGGAAAAGCTTAACAAACGTAATGACATAAATATAAAAAAAAATCAACAGTCTATAATGATAAAAGTTAATACTTATTCTCTTTGACCTGGAACATGCTGTGATGCTTCTGAGTTGGACCAGGAGGAATTACCACAGGATTCCAAAAAATAAAGAGAAGCCATGATACTATATTATCAAATGAAAAAGATATGCTAAGGCAAAGACACCAGATGGTGGCTGCCTGCGTCAATTAGGAATGAACACTGACAGTTATTGCAAGCAGGTATGCTTTGGAAACAGCAAAAAGCATACTGGGAGGGGTGCCCTGTAATAGGACCATTACCTGTGCTACCCAATGGGTACAGATCATCTTTATCTGATAACCCAATAAAACTGCAAGAGCACTCCTGTAAAAACAGCGAAGGCAATAAATATAATAAAAAAACATACTTTTTTCCTTACTTTTAGAAAACAAATCATTTAAATAAAAGCAACTGTTAAAACAGCAATTAGGAACCCATCTACCATCTGTTACTAGATTATCAGGCCAGATTCACGCTGTTAATTAAACTTTAGAGAAATGACAATTATATTTTGTATATTGGGAAGACTGTGGATTTTCTTTTTAGGTTTTATTCTGCTGCCAGCTTGAGAATATCTGGCTGCATTACATGCTGGATTTTAATATGCATTTCATTAATAAAATGTTTAACACTTGCCATGTTGTTTTTTTCTCCCCTCTTTCATCCTTCTGGCCATCTGTTTATAATAGAACTCCATATCATAGCCTCTTCAGTCCTGCAGCTTCTCCAGCAAGCACACATGTACACAATGGTGTGTTCCATTTTCTCTATTCTAAAAGTATTCAGCTCAGTGTGTTGAATTGCAAGCATTCCGCAAAATCTTGTAAACTACAGTTTAAATGTATACCTCCATATCATACAAAAAGCTTCCACAAATATGTCTGAATACAACATTTATACTTGAAGATTAAAAGAGAGCTGTTAACAAAATGTTTGAAAGGACCTCAAGAATTGTTAAAAATACTGCAAAGCATAGGAGCAGCAGCAGAGTGGTGAAGTGATTAGCTCTGACACACAGGTCCTGAGTTACATTCCTAGCTTGAGCGCTGCCTCTGTGCTGTTCTCAAAACAGCATTTCTTTCCACATTTAAAGGATGTGTGTAGGGTTAATTGTCGATTTTAATGGAACATTCTAATTGTGATGAATGCCACTTCCAGGTCAATACCTGCATACTACCCAATGCTCCCCGCCACCTGGATAATCACATAAGAAAATGGATGGATGGAGGGATAGATGGTTGCAAAACATCCTAATATTTCATACTTCACAGACGTACATGGAGTAAAAAGAAGCAGGGTAAAGGTATCTGAAATATAGAAAAGGAGGAATCATTTGGAAAATCTATAAGAGAAATTATTGTATTTTTTAAAAATATAACTAAAGATAGAGAGCTGTCACCATTATTAAATTTAAGGATTAGACTGTTATACACTGAGCCATAATATGAAAAATATGAAAAAAACCTATATCCTATTACATCTAAAATTGGAAATACCTGTGTTATATGTATATGATTAATTGCTTTGTTTCCCCAAAATCATAGAGTGGTATATCATCATAAAACTCAAAAACCTGGAGTAAAATCTGAAACCTTTATGTATAAATTACTATATACTCTTACACTTTAAGCAGTTTCAACCACATACTTCTAGATTTTGATTAAACATTAATATAGGAGCACTCGAAGGCAAAACAATACATTTCATGCATATATACAGCAGGTTTCTCCTCTGGGCCGCATGCATATTTAACCTCTGGGTTTTTTACGGTCCAAGTGCTAAAAGGCCTTTTTTTTAATTTAATGAGCTCTAACTTGTTCACTGTTTGAAAATTAATTTTACATAATTCTTGCATGCACTTCAAATCTACAAGATTAATATTCATCTTGTTCATTTAGTCATTGTGTTAGTGTAAAAGACTATGAATATATATCTGAATATTTACATTAATAGGGAAAAAAAGAAATCTGAGCATTCATTTTCTAAGTGGTTTCAATAACCTCAGGGAATTCAGTCTTGAATTCTGTTAGTGAGCCACATATGCATTATTTCAATGGTTAATGGGGTTGAAACAGTTGGTAAAGCAAATTGCTCCTGTATCCATGCCGAAAAATGTGATTAATAACTAGACAAATGATGTGATCAAATGTAGGATTAAAATTATTTAACAGAAGCACATTAAAGATATGTGAAAGTAAAAATACAATTATCACTTCAAAAGAACAATTAAAATTATGAGAATGGGTATGAAGTAACCTCAAGAAATCATACAGTGGTTCAGAATACATTCTCCATTTCGATCAAGTATAACTGCTTATAAAAAAAAATGTTTATCTTTTATAAAGTGGTATTCACCTCTTGTCTTAAAACAATGAAAGTGCAGCTCATTTCATTCACTTACTCAATCTGTGCTCAACAAACACAAGGCAAGACTCAGAGTCCTCACTCCCCATTTCAAATTGTCACACAGACTTAACACAATACACACTGGAAAAAGTCTGCAACCAGCATCAACTAACCAATGAGAATAATTAAATTCACCATACCAGTTTATCACTCACTCCTACTGTACTTTGATAATTCACTTTCCATAGCAATAACTATTCTGGCTAGCATGAAAAAGCAAAATTTAGTTGCAAACAAATTCAGGGTATGGATTAAAATACAATACTTTTTCTTCTACTAGCTATGAAAAATAATTCAATTTCATATAAAATGTTAAACAGAACAAAAACAGAAATAATTTAACTAGTAAATAATAATAAACAATAGATAACAATATTGAAAGTTGACAAAAATCAGAACACAATATTTTGTACTGGAAGAAACAAATGCATACTGTTCTATTAAACACCATTTCATATTATCAAATTAACCCAGGATGACACATACATTTATTTCATTTTGGATGGTGGTCGTGTGACGAATAGTGTTGTTTTGCCAAAGCATTATTCACAGCAAATTTGCTGCATTCGCATTCAACCTTGTTCATCGAATTATTTACTGACAATTCAGCATCCAATAATGGTTTACAAGGCCAGAGGGACATTCCCCAGAGTTGTAACAGCTAACACTGGATGAGACTGCCCTTCCAAGTATATAATGCTGATCACAATTTCATTACAGACTGGTTACGAAGTTTGCGCATATCTCACTATGTTCTTTCTTCTTTGATCTCACAGAGGCATGGTTGCATAGTGGTTAGCACTATGAAGGGCTGGTTGACACACTGCAGATTTTAACACTAGGTGATACCTGGGGTTAGCAGCAAAAAACTCATGGAGATATATACAGAACATGTAGACTTCATGGAAGCCAAAGGTGCTAAGGCAGCTGACGAACTAATTTAGCATTACTATTCATACCAACTTTTTTACATTTTCCATAAAACCAAATGCTATAAAATGTAAAGCCATAAGGGTACATTAATAATCTGTATAGTAGGTGAACTCAATTTAAGGAGCTTAACAGATTAGCAAATAATGCAGGTTATCAAAATTTATTTTTATGAAACATATACAGCATAAACAACAAGTTATATCAGTTTGTTGCAAAATGTACAGGTCTAGTTCCACATCAATATAAGAGAAGGAGACGCGAGACCCATGCATGTGTAATTAGCCAGGTGGATAATGAAAATAAACCTTGAAAGAGCCTGATGCCACACCTCCCCAAACACAGAAGTCTCTATGAAATAATAATAATAATATTGATTTATTTATTATTATTTACAATATGTTTATATCTTTTTGATAGAAGAAAGTGCAAAGCATCAGCACAGACAGTTGGGGGGCCTTTAGCGTGACTTCAAAAAATAGAACGAGCTAGTCAATCATGACACACCATTTTGAATTTTCTGCCTTTAACTCTTTTAGGGCTGACATTTTTTTCTTTTTCTCCCAGGGCTGAATATTTTTCCAAAAAACTCAAAGCACACAAAGCAGTTGTTTCTCATATAAATCAACATAAAACATCTGTTGCTGCATGCACTGCCCTTTGCGCTACTGCAGCAGTAGAAGTGCAGGGAAGCAGGAGTGTTGAGCTGCTGCTGGGCTGTTGTCTAAAAAGTACACAAAGCAATAGTTTCTCACATAAATCAACATAAAATGACCTACATATTTTTTCTGACTGTTGACTACGATTTTGGTATTTGTGATTAGTTTTGATGAAATATACAGTACATTTGCACATCTCTGACTGTGTTCTTTCTAATACAATAACCAGTCCAGTACAGTTGGCAGACGTTTCCCTAGCCCTCAGGGACACTTTAAAGATGACTACACCATTATATTCCAGTCAAATCTAGTTCAGTTAGTTTGTTCCCATTGACTTCAATGCATTTTGCCAAATTTTACGATATTTGCACACATTTCTGTGATTTCTCCAAACTGAAGGCAAAGCGAACACAGCAGAGTTTGCACATCACTAGTGACAAATTGTATTGGTCTATGATGTGTATGAATTGTAAATCACCCATCAAAGAAAAAAATAAAAATTATTTTTTTTAAACACAAACATCATTAAGCAGTACTTCTACTGGATCAAAATAACAATTTAAAATGAGTTTAAGCTATTACTACATATTTCAAAGCACTGTAAACAGTTTAAAAAGCCTGTTAATTTAGATGTGATATGAAATTAAAAGGCAACAATAACAGAGTTGCTTGAGATACATCATGACTATATGACACAACAATGTCTATCTATTAAGACATGCAAATCAGCTAAATCATCCAGTTGAAAGTGCACTGTGGTATGCTACCCCAACATGCCTGATATTGCATCAAAAGCCACATAAGATTAGCTCTGCACTGTAGTGTCTGAATAAATGAAAGAGCTACAGGGGCTGTATGATACAGAACAACTTCAGAAATAAGAAATCAAACATTACCAGGTATGCATCTGCTGAAAGTCTGATAACAAAAAAAGATATCTAAAGGATAAGTTCTGTATTTAGGAAGTTACTTTTGTCTACTGTTGCATTCTTGAATTGGTAATGAGAACTTGTGCTAAATGAATCTGCAGTCACAAATTAAAAACAAAAAATATACATCTCCAAGAGAGCAAGACTTGCTTTGTGTTTACTATTTACTACTCTGAAGAGACATGAAATATATGGCTGAAAGCCTACCATGAAAAATGAATCAATTTATTCATAAATACAGCTTCACTTAGCATGAGTTTTTTGGTAACATTAGACGGCCACAGACATGAAAAAAATAACCGTAAAAATACTAAACTTGGCCATGGGAAAGGTGTTATATAAATAAAATGTACTATTATTGTTATGCTTGAATTAAAAGAGAATTTAATAATTTAACATTACACAATAGACTTATGTACAGTATCCTTCGCAAAAAAAAAAAAAAACTAAAGGCATCATGTATAAGGTGTCTTTAAACAAAAGCAATTTATGCAGGTAACAAAATTAACATTTTGAAAGTCACAGATCTAATAGAAGGTAATAAGTGATGAAAAAAAAATATCAGTAGTTTGTATTTTATAAAAGCAAATGTGTGTTTTCCTAATGACTACTAATCAAACTATTCTGTCATAGAGAAGGTAAGGGACATGTCAAATTCTGAGAGTTAAGCAGCAGATTATAGATCAATAAACAATAGTTTAAAAAAGGAATTATTCTGTTATACTTTTCATAGCATTCCCATAATAATGTTCACAGATAAGATGGTGAATACTTCCAATAAATTGATCATAAAAACATGGTTGTTTTCAAGGACCTTATTCATTACACAGAATATCCAAATGCAGGACTATTATATAGTTCTAATTCTTATACAACAGAAAATACATTTTGATTGTGAAAATGAGAATGTTGGAGTAGGCATACGACATAGAAGTTACAACTACTCTTTAGAGATCATTGGACGAGTTGAAGTAAGAGTTGGCAACTGTATTCAATATTTGATTATACTCGAGCAATTTTACTAATGTAAACTACAAACAGTATTTCAGAATGTTTAAATAAATGACATAGGGTTCATTCAAATATTTATACTGCAAAGTGTCACTGTTTATAATTTGCCACTCTTGAGATTATGCAGCATTGTTCTTACAAGGGCCCTGATGTCTCACAGGTCTTTGTACAACAATGTAATATTTTTATAACCACAAGATGGAGCAGTGTTCTAGCGGGGATAGAAAAAAAAGGCATTGCATACACATGCCTCTTCAAGGAAAATTGGTTGAATACAGCACTGCAACAAGGCAAACACCAGAGGTTCATGTGTGTTTCTGTAATTCAATGGAAGAATGGACAAGATGTATATTTTAAGCTTTTCAGAATATATCATGGAAGCATGCATCTGATGTTCTAGCATACAGTCTTCATATTGAGGTTTTCATACAAATATTACAATGGGTATATCATAAATGGTCAGCCTTGCTAAAAGACATTTAGATAAACATGATAATGTGGCCAGCAGTGGGCTAATAATGAAATGGCTCATAAAACCTAATCAAAGTAATACAGTAGGGTCCAGTCAGCTAAAAGATAAGTCAAACAAGGGTGCTTAATACATCTTAGAATGCACAACCTCTTATTCCTTAGCAGGATGGGGCAATAACTGAAACCACAATTACACTCTTCACACTAAGACACTGTATCTGCAGTAAGTTAAGCAAGACAAACACTAAATGCTGAGAAAAATATTGCATTTCTCACTAAGTCAATTATCTGCTTATTCACGCTGACGGCAAGATCAAAATATTAAATAAGCCACGTGACTGCAGAGGACCACAATGCTTTATGGATCATTCCATGTCAAATCAACTGCTTTTCCAGACATCCTACTCACTTCGGTCTCAAAAAAGTCTGAAAAGAATACCAGGTGTACCCATGTTACTTTGATGTAGGGTCAATACGTTCCAAGATACAGCCAATTTTGCAAGGGAAGAAGGGTGTCAAATTTGACGTGGCTTCATTTTTTCATCAGTTTTAAAAGACCATATCTGAAGAATTAGACCACCTAGCAAGCTCAAATTTGACATACTGGTATCTTAATAGGTATAATTAGTAACACAATCAAAATGTTTAGTCCAGATGACACCATTTTGTAAGAGCAGACCTTCAAAAATGGAAAAACAAATATTTTCTGTTGTTGGCTTTGCCATGTTTAGACTTTCAGAAAGCACACTTGTAAATGATACAGCCTTCAAAAGGATATAAACAAACAAGAAACTGCATCAGGATTTGACAAGCAGACCTCTCAAATGTGTAAAAAGTAATTTTGGGTCCAATTTTCAGACCAGCCTAATGCACTGTGGAAATGTCCAGACATTTTAAAAATGTAAAACTATCTAAAAAAAAAAAAAAACAGGTCTTACTGTTCTTATGTGAATCTTTCATTTTTATTTTCCACTTTAAACATTCCATTCCAAATTCACCATTTGTTAGTAATGATAATCATCAAGTTCTTCATCACTAACTTGAGTATAGGATTTATCAGGTCAGGTCATGTGAGGCTGGGGAGCATGCACTGGTACAGCGCGTTGATGCACCCACCGCACAACAAAACAGCTCACAAAGACATGAACAACAGTTGCTTGCTTGATTTATCATTAAATACAACACTAGTCATAATGAAATGTTAACATCTTGGTATTGCAGCAGAACGAATGTGACCCAATCGAAGTGCACAGCGTAGGGTATCTTTGTCTTTAAAATCAAGATGGTACTGTCTCCCACTGACCGTTTTAAGTGCAGTAAGCAGTGCAATGACACATTGTGATGACACCCAGCAAGTATCGTCTCTAGGTGGCCAATGTTTGGATGCATGAAACATATCAGGATGTCTGATTCTGATTCACTCTTGTCACAAATCACACCATTCCAACATTTTTCATTATGCATGCATCCAGTATAGTCTCCAATAGGACACTGGTCTAATCTAAGGAGATTCATCTGATCTATCAGGAATGTGATAGTGAGAGGGCAGGATCTCAGCTGCTGCTTCAGTTGTGAATATTTGGACAGTCAATTGACTGTCTTCACCAGACACTCAGCTGACTTTGAGTTTGCAGGGATGTAACAGTGGTGTTCATGAGTACCAGGTACTCTTTTGGCCTTGGAGAATTACATTCTCTATTCATCAGCATGAGATAGGACATTGTCATTTGATAAGAAAAAAAGTTTGACAACTTACTGACTGAAAACTTAATGATTACCATTATTGACACATAGTGCATTAAGCCTATGTTTAGGATAGAAAATAAACATGAAAGATTAGCATAAGAAAAATAAGGTTTATGTTTTGAGAAAGAAGGGACAATGTACTAGAATAAATGAAAAATATTTTTTAAATTATCTGAAAATTCCCACATGCCATTAGGGCGGTCTGAAAATGAAATCAAAAATTATTTTTTAATTTGAGAGGTGTGTTATTCAAACCCTGATACAGTTACTTTACTGTTTATTGATTTTTCAGTAAGCCTATACAGTTATCTGTATAAAGAAAATAATCAAAGGTCTGTGTTGGTTACAAATATGTGTTTCTGAGGCCTAAATATAGCCAAGCCAAAAACTCAAATTAAATTTTGGTCAATTTCAAGGGGCTGCTTTGACCATTCAGGGTCATCTGGACCAAATATTTTAATTTCATTGCATACTATACCAATTAATGTACCAGTGTGCAAAGTCTGAGCCTGCTCGGTGGTTTAGTTCTTGAGCTATGGACTTGTGAAATTTGATGGAAAAAAAGACGCCAGAAAAACTGACGACAAACAGGTAAACTAGCTGTATCTTGAAAATTATTGATCTACATAAAAAAAAATTACAGGGTGTCTCCTGACTAACATGGGTACAATTGGTAATTTTTCCAGAATTTTTTGAGTTCGAAGTGCTTGGGCCATTGGTTGATTTGACATAGAATGGCCCTTGTGTTTTTGACAAGAATAAAACAATAGTTGAATGCTAGAGGATATTTGACCATGATTACTGATCAAAAGCATCATTTAATGTTAGAAATATAATTATCTGAAAACATTTTTTTAATAATTTTTCAGCCTGATACTATCCACTGACACATGCATGGCAAAGTCTGGGAATAGTTCCAGGAGCAGGACACTGACATCAATGAAGCAGCCATGCTATTCACTACATCTTCTAGTGTATTACTCCTAATTTGCTATTAGTTATACATAATAAAGTGCACGTTCACTTTACTGTGTCAGCAGACCTAAGCGTTTATTAACACTAACAATGGATTGAATCCATTACACTATTATTGTAAAAAATGTGCACTTAGTTATCATTTTGAACATTTGAAAAATGTTTACAAGATGCTAGACAAGAAAATACACAAGAAAGAAGTTGACTATATTATGGCAGAAATCAATAACACACCTGGAACAAAAAGTCACTTAAATAGAAAAATAAATGACATACTGTATTTAAAAAATATCATTATATACACAACCACAATTGCAAAAAAGTTGGGATGCTGTGTAAAATGCAAATTAAAACAGAATGCAATGATTTGCAAATCTCATAAACTCATATTTTATTCACAATAGAACAAAGAAAACACATCAAATGTTGAAAAAGGGACAGTTTACTATTTCATGAAAAACTAGGGGGCTTCGCTCGACAACCCCAGCGCAAACCAACCCCCCCCCCCCCCCCCCCCCCCCCCTGGCGGCCAGTACTACACGCCAGACACTTTGCGTCTCTGCCGCTTGCATATGTGGATTTTGCTTTCACCAAACAAAACAATTGCTTTCATTCTCGCAGATACGCCTCTTCATTGGGAAGAAACACTGCTTTTCCCTGATGGCAACACGAATTAGACGATCTACAAGTCTCCGACTTAAAGTTTAAATCCGAACAATACATTCGATCTCTTTTCGCTGTTCCGTTATTTCACTGAGTAATAGTTTCCATTTGTTTGTGCTAATGAGATCTTTACTATTATTTTTTTCAGACTTTTAAATTTTAGTATTTTCATTATTTCTAACCTGCTCTGCATGTGTATCGTGCCAACATTTTTTAATTCTTTACAACGTTCGACTTTGTCATCTACTCTTTGTCTTTTAATTCCAGCACCGGGTGTGGTTAAATCTCTTGGCACAAAGTCTCATCTTGCAGGACGTGAAAGTATCTCTCTGAAAAAGTAACATCTCGTCCCAGGATTTTTTTTATTATAACAGAGAGATATTAGCTCATTTTGAATTTAATGGCAGCAACACAGCTCAAAAAAGTTGGGACGGGGCAACAAAAGGTTATAAAAGTATGGGATAGTAAACAAAACACTTTGGGGAACATTTTGCAACTAATTAGGTTAATTGGCAACATGATTGGGTATAAAAAGAGCATCTTACCTCTTAACCGCCCTCTGCCGGATATATCCGGCACCGTTGTTTTATTGCTAACGCCATACTGCCGGAATTATCCGGCACATTTGCCTGTGGTTATATGAATGCCTGGCAAGTAGTATAACTGACGGTTTGGCGTGGGTATTATTACTACGTTGTATTTCGACAAGTCTGTGGTTGTTTTGGCCGGTCATGTGACGTGATTCGCATGTAACAGCTGTGAATATGGCGAAACGTAAACTGACTTCAAGTGAGGCTTTGCAGGCGATTTTGGACAGTTCTGATCATGATTGTAGCAGTTCTGAAGAAGATTTTAGCAACAGTGATGAGCAGCAACGTGCGCTGCATGATACTGTGAATGAAGATGCATCGGATGATGGCGCTGAGTGGGTGTATCCCCAGCATCTCAGCTGGGCTGCTGCCCGTGGTGAACTACCTTTTCTGCATTCATTTGAGGGAACGTGTGGCTTTATTGTTGATGTAAACAATTACACTGCTGAGCAGTTTTATGAGCTGTTTGTGTCACCTGATTTGATCAGACATTTTGTTCATCAGACAAATCTGTATGCAGCACAGTTTATTGAGAAAAATCCCAATTTACCTCCACATTCCCGTGTTCGTGCTTGGTTTGACACTGATGAAAACGAAATGAAAAAATTCATTGGGATTTTGATGTTGATGGGAATAATCAGAAAACCAGATATTGAGATGTACTGGTCTACAGATCCTATGTATGCAACACCTATTTTTGCAGCTGTCATGACACGTAACCGATTCTCTTTGCTGCTGAAATTCTTTCATTTGAATGACAACAGAAATGAGCCAGATAAGAAAGATCCAAACCGCGACCACTTGTTCAAGCTACGTCCTTTGATTGATCATTTATTTGAAGCATTTCAGTTGCCCTACATGCCAGGACCGTCAGTTGCAGTTGATGAAAGTTTATTGTCGTGGAAGGGCCGCTTACAGTTTCGACAGTATCTACCATTGAAAAGGGCACGGTTTGGTATCAAGATGTTTTGCTTAGCTGAGAATTCAGGTTACATTTATAGATTTCGTGTATACACTGGCAAAGAGGATCCTATGAGTAGTATTTCAGCAGTGTTGCCAGATGAATGTAAGGACTTTGGACTTTCAGAAAAACGCTGTCATGTCTGTTCAAAGAAGGGTCAGCGTAGAGACGTCAAGACCTTCTGCTCAAAGTGTCCCAGCAATCCAGGACTTTGTGCAGTTCCCTGCTTTGGCCTGTGGCACAGCAAACTCAAATACTGGGAATGAAACTATGATTGACTGAACTACTTTTGACTTTTGAATTACTTTTGACTGTTCCGTTTTTGTAGTTGACAATAAATCCAGAAGCCTGAGAAAAGGTACATTTTGTGCTTTATTATGTGTTTGCCCATTTCTAGAACTTGCACAACATTTAGTGGTCAATACTGCTTGAATAAATGTAAAAAATGTAAAAAAAATGTAAAAAAGTCAAAAAACGAAAATTGTTCAGATTTCGCCTGGCATGGGGAATATTTAGGGAGTTGGCGGTTAAAGGGTTAAAGAGGCAGACTCTCTCAGAAGTAATGATAGCAATCTGCACAAAACTGTGTCTACAAATTGTGGAATAATTTCAGAATAATGTTACTCAATGTAAAATTGCAAAGACTTTGAATACCTCATCATCTGAATTGTGAATTTCCCATCGGGATTAATAAAGTATCTATCTATCTATCTATCTATCTATCTATCTATCTATCTATCTATCTATCTATCTAAAGTACATAATATCATCAAACGATTTGAGAATCTGCAGAAATCAATGTGTGGATGAGATAAGACTGAACATCAAAATTGTATGCCCATGATCTACAGGCTCTCAGGCTGCACTGCATTAAAAACAGGCCCGATTCTGTCATATAAATCACTGCATGGGCTCAGGAACATTTCCTGAAATCATTGCCTATGAACACAATTTGCAGTGCCATCCACAAATGCAGGTTAAAGCTCTATCATGCAAAGAAGAAGCCATATGTGAACATGATCCAGAAATACCACTGTCTTCTTTGGGCCAAAGCTCACTTAAAATGGACTGAGGAAAAGTGGGAAACTGTTCTGTGGTCAGACAAATCGAAATATGACATTCTTTTTGGAAAACATGAACGCTGTGTCATCCAGACTAAAGAAGAGAGGGACCATCCAGCTTGTTATCAATGCTCATTTCAAAAGCCTGCATCTCTGATGGTATGGGGGTGCATTAGTGTCCATGGAATGGGCAGCTTGCACATCTGGAAAGGCACCATCAATGCTAAAAGGTACATTCAGGTTTTAGAGCAACACATGCTCCCATCCAGCGGACTTTTTTTTTTAGGGAAGACCTTGCATATGACGGCAAGACAATGATAAACCGCATACTGCATTTGTTACAACAGCATGGCTTCGTAGTAGAAGAGTCCGGGTGCTGAACTGGCATGCTTGCAAGCTCTCTATGATTTAGGATGCTAACGATTCCCTGAAAAGCAGGGAATGTTTAGGCCCAGAAGGAGTTTATATATTAAAAAAAGAACTTTCATTAATTAGTCTACAGTAAAAGACACCTTTTACTTAAGATACTATGCCAAAAGTCCATTGCCATTTCTCCCAAAACAAACACAAATCACCTTTTAGAATGGTCAGTCATTCTACAGGGCAATTTCCTTACTAAAAATGATGGTAAGATTTGGCAAAAAACGTATTCAACAGAATAGAGAAAGTTTTCACTTTCAAATCTTGTTACCTTAAGATCCACAAAAAAAATCTTTTTGCAGAGCAGAATAGGGGATTTTCTTTTCAAAGTAATAGGCACATATGGGAGCAAACAGTGTATCATACATGGGTGAAATTGTTATAATTAAATTCAGAGATCCTCACATCAGGTAAAGAATATAAATACTGATTTTATTGCTTTATAATGTGAAACCAGACAGGACTGTTCTTTTTCACCAATTTTATTTGCTTTTAGAAATCAAGATCCGGTAAACTGAAAGGCAAAAAAGTAACAAGTACCTTTTTATGTAGATAACCTAGTTTGGATAATTAATCCACACTCATTCACTTCCACATATATTAAAAGAGTTCAAAAACTGCCTTCTAAATGAACTTTACTAAGAATGTATTACTTGTGAATAGCCTTGCACATCAACTTAAATTTGATCATTTTGTTTTAATTATCTCACAACAATACACATATTCAGGAATCACAGTTAGGCCGGGGTACACTACATTAATTCTAGTCGGACAATATGTCAAATTTAACCAAGTTGTTGCCCCCTGACTCTTTGAGAATGTCATATATTGTGAATTTCCCCTTGGGATTAATAAAGTATCTATCTATCTATTAAATTACTATGAACCACAGGATTATAGAAGTATCTCAAGATTTTTCTACACAGTTTTAGATTACCAAAATATTGCAAGCTTGTCAGATTTAGGCAGCCAGTTCACATACTGCCTGACAGAGTCAGTGGCTACCACAATGTCAGCTTTTTTCTTTGTTCCTTTCTATTGTGGTAAGATAAACACTAGACATTAGACAGACAAGCCTCCCTCTCCCTGTGTAGTCATAAACACCTGTACTCCTTCTTTCATTGCAGCTGCATTGGTTGTATTAAACTTCCATGTGAGTTTTTATTGGTTGTTAGTAGTGATGAGCAAACGTCTCTGAATTTGCATCACCTTGAGTTCGACAAAATGTTTGGGAAGTTCACTGAACTCAGCAAAATGCACAGCAATAAATGGGGAAAGAGAGACTGAACTAGTTTTGAGTAGATAATAGAGGTGCAATGGTCTTTTATGTATACATGATGGCTAGAAAAATGTCAGCCAACTATGCTGGACCTAATTGTTATAGACAAAAATGTGACCTAAGCTGTAAAAATTTAAAATTTAATGTCAAAACAGTACAATTCATTGTAGACAGAAGGTATTAATTCATTAAAGCTTGCCCCCTATAGATTCAGTAGCAGCTAGTCACCTCTCATGAAGTGAAAAGCAAGTCCTTCCCACCCGACACTTTTGCTCATTCACTGCATAAAATAAGCACAACTCTAAAGCAAATTGATTCTTCACTTTTTCCTGTTTGCATTAACTGCACAGCACTCTGGGTAATTTTATAAAAGGGATAGGCTTATGTATTACATTCAAAAAAAGACATTACTTTTAAGACACGAACCTCGAACCGCCACCTTATCGTGGTAGAGGGGTTTGCGTGTCCCAATGATCCTAGGAGCTCTGTTGTCCGGGGCTTTATGCCACTGGTAGGGCCACCCAAGGCAAACTGGTCCTAGGTGAGGGATGAGACAAAGTGCGGTTCAACAGACCTCCTATGACGAAGAAAGAATTTGGACGGCGTTTTCCCTCGCCCAGACGCGGGTCACCGGGGCCCCCCTCTGGAGCCAAGCCTGGAGGTGGGGTTCGATGGCGAGCGCCTGGTGGCCGGGCTTGCACCCATGGGGCTCGGCTGGGCACAGCCCGAAGAGGCAACGTGGGTCCCCCTTCCCATGGGCTCACCACCTATGGGAGGGGCCAAGGAGGTCGGGTGCAGTGTGAGTTGGGTGGTGGCCGAAGGCGGGGACCTTGGCGGTCCGATCCTCGGCTACAGAAGCTGGCTCTTGGGATGTGGAATGTCACCTCTCTGAAGGGGAAGGAGCCTGAGCTTGTGCGTGAGGTTGAGAGGTTCCGGCTAGATATAGTCGGGCTCACCTCGACGCACAGCTTGGACTCTGGAACCAATCTCCTTGAGAGGGGCTGGACTCTCTACCACTCTGGAGTTGCCCCCGGTGAGAGGCGCCAAGCGGGTGTGGGTATACTTATTGCCCCCCGACTTGGAGCCTGTACATTGGGGTTTACCCCGGTGGACGAGAGGGTAGCCTCCCTCCGCCTTCGGGTGGGGGGACGGGTCCTAACTGTTGTTTGTGCGTATGCACCGAACAGCAGTTCAGAGTACCCACCCTTTTTGGAGTCCCTAGAGGGTGTGCTAGAGGGCATGCCTTCTGGGGACTCCCTCGTACTGCTGGGGGACTTCAATGCTCACGTGGGCAATGACAGTGAGACCTGGAAGGGCGTGATTGGGAGGAATGGCCCCCCCGATCTGAACCCGAGTGGTGTTTTGTTATTGGACTTCTGTGGTCGTCACGGATTGTCCATAACAAACACCATGTTCAAGCAGAGGGGTATTCATATGTGCACTTGGCACCAGGACACCCTAGGCCTCAGTTCGATGATCGACTTTGTGGTCGTTTCGTCGGACTTGCGGCCACATGTCTTGGACACTCGGGTGAAGAGAGGGGCGGAGCTATCAACTGATCACCACCTGGTGGTGAGTTGGCTTCGATGGTGGGGGAGGATGCCGGTCAGGCCTGGTAGGCCCAAACGTGTTGTGAGGGTCTGCTGGGAACGTCTGGCAGAGCCCCCTGTCAGAAGTAGCTTCAACTCCCACCTCCGGCAGAACTTCAACCATGTCCCGAGGGAGGTGGGGGACATTGAGTCCGAATGGGCCATGTTCCGTGCCTCTATTGTTGAGGCGGCTGACCAGAGCTGTGGCCGTAAGGTGGTCGGTGCTTGTCATGGCGGCAATCCCCGAACCCGTTGGTGGACACCAGCGGTGAGGGATGCCGTCAAGCTGAAGAAGGAGTCCTACCGGTCCCTTTTGTCCTGTGGGACCCTGGAGGCAGCTGATAGGTACCGGCAGGCCAAGCGGAATGCAGCTTCGGTGGTTGCTGAGGCACAAACTCGGGCATGGGAGGAGTTTGGGGAGGCCATGGAGAATGACTTTCGGACGGCTTCGAGGAGATTCTGGTCCACCGTCCGGCATCTCAGGAGGGGGAAGCAGTGCAGTGTCAACACTGTATATGGTGGGGATGGTGCACTGCTGACCTCGACTCGGGACGTTGTGGGTCGGTGGGGGGAGTACTTCGAAGACCTCCTCAATCCCAATAACATGCCTTCCAATGAGGAAGCAGAGCCTGGGGACTCGGAGGTGGGCTTCCCCATCTCTGGGACTGAGGTCACCGAGGTGGTCAAAAAACTCCTTGGTGGCAGGGCCCCGGGGGTGGATGAGATACGCCCGGAGTTCCTCAAGGCTCTGGATGTTGTAGGGCTGTCTTGTTTGACACGTCTCTACAACATCACATGGACATCAGGGACAGTGCCTCTGGATTGGCAGACCGGGGTGGTGGTCCCCCTCTTTAAGAAGGGGGACCGGAGGGTGTGTTCCAACTACAGAGGGATCACACTCCTCAGCCTCCCTGGAAAAGTCTATTCGGGGGTTCTGGAGAGGAGGGTCCGTCGGATAGTCGAACCTCGGATTCAGGAGGAACAGTGTGGTTTTCGTCCTGGTCGCGGAACAGTGGACCAGCTCTACACCCTTAGCAGAGTCCTGGAGGGTGCATGGGAGTTCGCCCAACCAGTCTACATGTGTTTTGTGGACTTGGAAAAGGCGTTCGACCGTGTTCCTCGGGGGATCCTGTGGGGGGTGCTCCGGGAGTATGGAGTACCGGACCCCCTGATAAGGGCGGTTCGGTCCCTGTACAACCGGTGTCAGAGCTTGGTCCGCATTGCCAGCAGTAAGTCGAACCCGTTTCCAGTGAGAGTTGGACTCCGCCAGGGCTGCCCTTTGTCACCAATTCTGTTCATAACTTTTATGGACAGAATTTCTAGGCGCAGCCAGGGTGTTGAGGGGGTCCGGTTTGGTGGACTCAGGATTGGGTCACTGCTTTTTGCAGATGATGTTGTCCTATTTGCTTCATCAGGCCGTGATCTTCAACTCTCTCTGGATCGGTTCGCAGCTAAGTGTGAAGCGGCTGGGATGGGAATCAGCACCTCCAAATCCGAGGCCATGGTCCTCAGCCGGAGAAAGGTGGAGTGCCCTCTCAGGGTTGGGAGCGAGATCCTGCCTCAAGTGGAGGAGTTCAAGTATCTCGGGGTTTTGTTCACGAGTGAGGGAAGAATGGAGCGTGAGATCGACAGGCGGATTGGTGCGGCATCCGCAGTGATGCGGGCTCTGCATCGGTCTGTCGTGGTGAAAAAGGAGCTGAGCCATAAGACAAAGCTCTCAATTTACCGGTCGATCTATGTTCCTACCCTCACCTATGGTAATGAGCTATGGGTAGTGACCGAAAGAACGAGATCGCGAATACAAGCGGCTGAAATGAGTTTCCTCCGCAGGGTGTCTGGGATCTCCCTTAAAGATAGGGTGAGAAGCTCAGTCATCCGGGAGGGGCTCAGAGTAGAGCCGCTGCTCCTCCGCATCGAGAGGAGTCAGATGAGGTGGCTCGGGCATCTGATCAGGATGCCTCCTGGACGCCTCCCTGGTGAGGTGTTCCGGGCACGTCCAACCGGGAGGAGGCCCTGGGGAAGACCCAGGACATGCTGGAGGGACTATGTCTCCCGGCTGGCCTGGGAACGCCTCGGGATTCTCCCGGAAGAGCTAGAAGAAGTGGCCGGGGAGAGGGAAGTCTGGGCATTTCTGCTCAAGCTGCTGCCCCCGCGACCCGACCTCGGATAAGCGGAAGAGAATGGATGGATGGATGGACTTTTAAGACACAAATACACTTATATATTTCAAGTTTCCTTCTGCATACTCTTTTTGTGTTTAAATGGATTTTGAGTTTTATACTAATTTTTTATCCACTGTTATGATCATTGTTATATACACGACGGCCTGTTCCATCAAACATTGGTTGCTATAGCTGTGTAATGTCACAATGGCCTCACAAAGTATAATGGGGCACTGGAAGAAAAAAAAGATTGACTATGCCAGCCATAAATTTCCAGGAAAATATCTTGCGAATACAGCATTTTCACTGCAAAAAATGTTTTTGTGATTTCACAGATCAACACTAGTTGTCAGCTCTTGCACATACAGGAGCCCGCTCTATGATTTATGGCAAAATCAAACCTATTTAATTTTGTCGGGGCGAGTCATAGACTGATATGCCTTAGAAAATGGCTTGTAAATAACACCAAACACCTTCTGAAGAAACAGTGTATTATATTTATTTTGAATTTACCTAATTGTTTTATGAGGTTTTAACTCTAAACCACATTTTTCTTTTAGAAGCCGTATCTCTAAATGACTGCATTTAGATGATACACATTGCAGATTGCTCTCTTAACAATTTTAGACACATCCCAATAAAAAGTTTTTTTGCGAGTTTCATGTTTTGCAACTCTGAAATCATACACAAAAAAATGATTGGAACAACTTCAAGAAACCAAGTGATAAAATGAAACTTTTCACTTTTACACTCGTCACTTGCATATATCTTCATATAAATTATCAGAAAAGAATGCATAAAGTGGCATAAATGGCAGTAGTGACTGTTCAGCACAATAACTTGTGTACTAAACATAGACAATGTAATTATTTTTGAGGGGGCAAGCTGTGATTCAGTTAATTGGCATTTTGAATGTTTGACATTCGGATAATCGATGTTCTGCTGTATTCATACTATGAGGCTATGGCTGAAATCTGAAACAACAAAAGTAATTTTCTTTGTAGACCAGTCACCACTAATTAAACTCTTAAATAGGCAGAAATCCATTTGCTCAGAATCACTAACTCAGAATATAGTATCAGTACAGAATATATTTTAAAGTTATGTTACTGTCAATTGCACCCTTTACAAGACAAACATATATTCACACCAACCATACATTTTTAAACACAAGGAAGGTGCTTGGCTCTGGGACTTTAATACATACTAGAAGAATTTAATACAATACTGCCCCCTCCTCGCTTCGCTCACCAACCCCTGTGTTTGGTTAATCCATCCATCATCCAACCCGCTATATCCTAACTACAGGTTCACTGGGGTCTGCTGGAGCCAATCCCAGCCAACACAGGGCGCAAGGCAGGAAACAAACCCCGGGCAGGGCACCAGCCCACCGCAGGGCACGCACACACACACTAGGAACAATTTAGAATTGCCAATCCGCCCAACCTGCATGTCTTTGGACTGTGGGAAGAAGCACCCGGAGGAAAGCCATGCAGACACGGGGAGAACATGCACACTCCACACAGGGAGGACCAGGGAAGCGAACCCAGGTCTCTGCGAGGCAGCAGCACTACCCACTGCGCCGCTGTTTGGTTAATAAGATATACAATTTTAAAAGCTTTTTTTTTCTTTGAAATTGTTTCAATTTCATTAGTTGAACTTTTACTTTAAAGGTTTATTAAAAACAATATTTGGAAAGACCTTTTCTTCAAGATCGCATAGAATTTTGAATCCGTTTTTGGAGATACTTTGTGACAACGCAACGTATACTTGCCCGTGCGTGAATATTGTTTCTGTTTCTCTAATAAATACAGTGATCCCTCGCTATATCGCGCTTCGCCTTTCGCGGCTTCACTCCATCGCGGATTTTATATGTAAGCATATTTAAATATATATCGCGGATTTTTTGCTGGTTCGCAGATTTCTGCGGACAATGGGTCTTTTAATTTCTGGTACATGCTTCCTCAGTTGGTTTGCCCAGTTGATTTCATACAAGGGACGCTATTGGCAGATGGCTGAGAAGCTAGATTGCTTACTTTTCTCTCTCTCTTGCGCTGACTATCTGTGATCCTGACGTATGGGGATTGAGCAGGGGGGCTGTTCGCACACCTAGACGATACAGACGCTCGTCTAAAAATGCTGAAAGATTATCTTCACGTTGCTATCTTTTGTGCAGCTGCTTCCTGAAACGACATGCTGCACAGTGCTTCGCATACTTAAAAGCTCGAAGGGCACGTATTGATTTTTGACTGAAAAACAAACTCTGTCTCTCTCTCTCTCTCCCTGCTCCTGACGGAGGGGGTGTGAGCTGCCGCCTTCAACAGCTTTGTGCCGCGGTGCTTCGCATACTTAAAAGCCAAACAGCCCTATTGATTTGTTTGCTAGAGATTGTTTTCTCTATCTATGTGACATTCTGTGCTCCTGACACGCACTCCTTTGAAGAGGAAGATATGTTTGCATTCTTTTAATTGTGAGACAGAACTGTCATCTCTGTCTTGTCATGGAACACAGTTTAAACTTTTGAAAAAGAGACAAATGTTTGTTTGCAGTGTTTGAATAACGTTCCTGTCTCTCTACAACCTCCTGTGTTTCTGCGCAAATCTGTGACCCAAGCATGACAATATAAAAATAACCATATAAACATATGGTTTCTACTTCGCGGATTTTCTTATTTCGCGGGTGGCTCTGGAACGCAACCCCCGCGATGGAGGAGGGATTACTGTAATCCGACTTTTTCTAATGGTTGTCCCTGTGATTCGTTAATTGGCATAGCAAAAGCTATTCTCACGGTAAACTGTAAACATTTTAATACGAATGGCATATCACAATCTCCTTTGGTGTCTAATGTTATTCGCAGAATATATACATCACCTTTCTTGTCGCCTGTTAAAATTTGCATCGTTTCTCCATCATCATAAATATACACCTGACCGAATTGTGTATTCTTTGAAATTAAACTTGTCGTTGCTTTAACTGGGACGACCTTGCTTTGTCCTGCTATTTTTTCAATTACACCTGGCTCTGATGATTAATTACCTTTTGTTTGCGCTAATGCGATCTTTACTATCTTTACTATCTGGCTGAATGCACGCCAAGGATATGCCATCGAATCATCAGCGGTATTTCTGCTGCTGGCAAGTTGCCTGTTCTGCTTGTTGCATGTCGTTGTTTTAAGAGCTGGGAGCAAATGATGCGTGTCTGCCAAAAGCAATCCAACAACTGCTTGGTTAGATGTCTGTGGACTTGTTTTAAATGATGGCTCACTGACTTATCTCGCGTGACGTTGTAAAAACAATAATTGTCCTTTATTTCCGGCTCCAGCCGTGGTTAAATCTCTTTCTTGCAGGACGTATAACACTGCTCCCGTTGGTTGGCAGCTGCTGTCGCATCGTGTCTTGCAAGAATCTCATGTTCTACATCCCCGCGAGACGCTCCGTGGCCATTCTCTTTCATCTCGCGGGTCTTTTATTTGTCTTCCGTGATGATCACATATCGTCTCCTAGTCATTCCATCCCACAGGATTTTCTTTTATAATAGAGAGATATGTTTATACCTTCTGAACACCTGTGCCTCAAATATAACCTGAATAGTCTGAACAATATAGTCTGAACAACTGTGTCTCAAGTATAACCTTTCCACAACACATTTCTTTCACTACATGCAAGTCAGAGACATTGCTAAAAGAAACTTGGTTGATATTCCTATCTTTACCAGTTCTTTGAAAAAACATCCCTAGATAATTTGAGGCAATGCTGGGAATGGGACCTTTTAATCAGAATTTCAGATAATGAATGAAATTCAGCTACGGATAAAACACATTCCTCATTAATTCCTCATGAAGTAGGGGCCTGAGTTGCCTCGAAAGCTTGCATATTGTACTCTTATTAGTTAGCCAATAAAAGGTGTCATTTTGCTTGACTTCTCACTATATCCATAATGGCTAACATGGTACAACACCCTAGTACTCGGAAGCATAGTGTAATTCAGCTTAAAGCTGTACATTACACTCATTTCTCTTGATGTAGATTATATGACATTTACCGGTCAAGGCGCTAATTGTGACTACTGTTGTCAGTCACTAGAAATGTTTTTCTTAATTAATTAATCATGCTGAACTTCTGTAACCTTTAAAAGGCTGAAGATCTATGAATGATTAGCTAATATTAAATCTTCTGATTTCTTGCTGTCTATATGGGTTCGCTGAGGGGTGTTGGATTTGATTTGAAAAATACATGTCTGACTGAATTGTACTTAATTTTTTGTAGTATTTCTAAATTCAATAAAATTCTAATAAAAGAAGTAAATACATGTGAAAAATTGAATTGGTTTAAATAAATATGCATAAATAGTCATTCACTACTTTACAAAAGCCATAATCCACCCTATAGCTGCATATAAAAGGAAAAAAAAAGCTGAACCATAGGAGTGTCTTTCCTGAAATTATTTTTATCAATATTCAAGAATGTTTGTGTTATTTGAACTCCCAACTACCCTGAAAGTAATTAAGAAATACTGTAATTAACGATAATAACAATATGAAAGCACATTGTGGTATTACACAAGCCTAGCCACAGATTTTCATTTGAATATTTCTGAATTGCAGCACTCTGTCAAGGCGTAAAAGGAAAATCATTTCTATTCTATCAGGGTCGATAACATTGTACTGCTGAAATTTTGTCTTTGGTGATTGGGCACTACATTAATATCATCCAAAAAAAAAAAATCAAAAAGAAAATTCTATATTGCTCTCTGTGCGCAGCTAATAAGAATTACGCAAAAAGAACGGAGACATTCTGACATACATAAACAAAATGCCATGTCATATTGCTGACAGCATGGAAATTGGACAGCCAGCATTAATTTTCTCAACATAAATCACTGAGAGCTAAACAAAAATGCTCCCAAAAATGAGACAAACAGACTGTGAAATTGGATAGAAGTTATGAGTCTCTAGAGAGTAAACAGTGGTCAAGTGTTCTGGTATTACAAAAGGCAGGTTTTGTTGTGAAAGAAAATAAAGCTTAAAAAAACTGATGAAAAAAAAACCGACATGCTGCAAATTACAGTTAATTAAATGCTCTATTCCCATATATGAGTTTGCACATTTAAAAATAAAAAAAAATACACACTTGTAGAGAAATATACAAAAAGTACTCCAATATAAATATGGTATTTAATTAAGACAAGCATGGTGTATGTGTTTAATCCATTCCGCTACTACTTCATAACACTGGCCAGAAAATAGAAAGAAGGATTAAATTAACATGCAGAATTAAAAATGAATTGGTTTTGTTGATCATGAAAATGTTAAATACCAAAAAAGCACAATATATTTTTTAAAGGCAATGACAATGATTAAATAATAAATAAAATCATTTTTATACATTTTAATTATTTAAAAGGATTGATGGGGATTGGTTTATGAAGGTGTTGTTGCTTTCTGGGTTTTTTTAATTACTTAAGTGAGCTTTCATTGCTACAGATGATGACAATGTTGAAGAGCAAATTTTAGTGAGTATGTCTACAGCATAAGGATTCATTATATTAGCTATCACTGCATTTAGGATGCACAATTTGCAGTGAGCGTAATTGTATTAAGTAGGGAATAACTAAGAATGCAGCCATTGATGACAGAAACTATTAAAGCAGCCCTTTAAATATATCTAAAAGAAAAACATACCAAATGAACTGTGGTTTATAGGAGATCGCTACCTTCTGGTCTGCATAGTACCTACTGTAAACCTTGGTGAAGGAACAACAAGGAATGGAGGCTATTTTTTAGGTTTTGGGCTAGGCACCTTGGTTCCAATGAATGTTACAGTTTATGCTACAGCAATTAAAGAAATGTTAGACATCTGTGTGCTTCCAGCTTTGCGGGAACTGTTTTGGGGAAGAACTTTCCTGTTCCAGCATGACTGTGCCCCTCTACACAAAGCTAGAAATGTAAAGACATGGTCTGATGAGTTTGGATGTGGAGGAACTCAGCTGGCCTTCATAGAACCATAACTTCAATCATATCGAACACCTTTGTGATAAATTGGAACACCAACTGTGAGCCAAATGGGCAAATGTTTTAGCTGAATGGGCAAATATTCCCAAAGACACATTCCAAAATCATGTGGAAAGCTATCCCAGTAGAGTGGAGACTCTTATCAACACAAACTTAGAGCAACTCCATATTACTGCCTGTGGTTTTAGAATGGGATGTCCAATAAGCTTCAAACATCTGGCAATATAGCGTATTCCTAAAGGCAACAAATTGCCACCTAAAATGCTGTGTCCCAAATTAACTTTCCAAAGGATTATACACATGTATCTCACTCTTAATATCTCTTTAAAATACAAAAGCTTCCTCATAACCTTTGAAAAACCTGTCAACATAATTGTATGGTAGTGTTTAAAAAATATTAAGATAAAAATTATTTTGAAGGCACCACTTTCTAAACAACCCTGAACTCCAGTTTTTTTTTTTAAATGAAAGTTCAGTTCCAATGCATCTGAAAGCAATGAGCAATCAAGGTGTTCCATATTCAGATATTTGTAATTTACATGTCTAGATTGGTATGTGAGAAAGATTTATAAAGAAATAATTGTGAAAATGATAAATTAGTGCCTTGCTCAAGAAACTGTTAACAGCACATATACATATTACAGTATCTAACAAAACTGCTTTCTAGGCACTGAAAAACAAATTAAGCAAAAATTAGAAAGGGATTAAAAATGTTAAATTGATATATGACTTAGCATAAAAAAGCACACAAAAATGTATAATGGACTTTGAAGTCGAATGATTCTGTTAGTAGTATGTGAAAGAATACCATGCATTCTTTGAGTAAGGCTTTTGTATAAAAATGAATGATAAACTATGAGACATACAAATCCCAACTCAATTACTGCAACTATGTGGTAATGATAAACAGTTAACAACTACAATGTCCATATTACTGATCAATGCTGAATCATGCATTTCAAAGGCAGAAAAACTAATATTTCAATATTAATTTCTTATTTAATGGAGGGAAGACAAACATTTTGATTTTTTTTTTCATCAAATTGCTAAACTCTTAGTCTGTATTTGCTCAAGGTTTTACCTAAACCTTACCCACCTTACATACAGTATGTACTGTAATGTGAACAGTACCTTCACCTATAGTATATAAAAATGATAATTTTATAGCATTAAACAATACAAAGCGGAAAGTCTAAGAAGCTTAATAATGTTAAATGATAAATTGTTTTGTGGCACAATATTCCTTTTAAAATATGAACAAAAATATTTTGTGACTCAGTGAAAGGAAAACATCCATTTGTAAAATTCTGAAGTTGAAAGATATCCATAATGTTGATATATTCCTTGTATATTTTTATATATGAATTTTCTGTAACATATTAATTTTACAGTCTCAGGAGACCTTATTGTGGAAGCAACAAGTAACAACCTGATTAATAACAAACTACTGTATGTTAATTTCATCCATCCATCCATCCATTTTCCAACCCGCTGAATCCGAACACAGGGTCACAGGGGTCAGCTGGAGCCAATCCCAGCCAACACAGGGCACAAGGCAGGGAACCAATCCTGGGCAGGGTGCCAACCCACCACAGGACACACACAAACACACCCACACACCAAGCACACATTAGGGCCAATTTAGAATTGCCAATCCACCTAACCCGCATGTCTTTGGACTGTGGGAGGAAACCGGAGCGCCCGGAGGAAACCCACGCAGACACGGGGAGAACATGCAAACTCCACGCAGGGAGGACCCGGGAAGCGAACCCGGGTCTCCTAACTGTGAGGCAGCAGCGCTACCCACTGTGCCACCGTGCCGCCCCCAAACTTAATATACAATAGAAAATACAAAACAATGAATATCTGTCCAACTCATTTAAACATAAAAAATTGAGGGAAAAATATCCTTTGGGCTCAGAATGTCAACAGATTCCTCTCAGACAACCTAAACATACCCATGCATCTTAGAAGCCCTTCTTTCACTTTCAATCTAGCTATCCAACTACATCTCAGGAACCATCATTCTTTAAAAAAATACTGCTTCAATTATAACCAATTGGATTTTTTTTTTATCCTTTTTATACACTTTATATAGACACTGCATTGTTGTACGGAATTGTGAAAGACATAAAGAAACCATATTGTGCTGATATACACAGACTTTAGCTAGAAGAGAACTCCATGTCCATGGTTTTTATTGTAAGTACTGAAGGCGTGTATATTACACTGATTTCCATCACACAGCATGGTGACACAGTGTTAGTTTTCTAATGTTGTTTAAACACATGGGATGTCTCCAGAAGCTAGTCATCTATGACAGGTGCTACAAAAGGTGAACATTTAGCAGCACCTACTGTTATATGAGCTGAGCAGAGATGGCAGATATCACACAACAGGCTAAGTTCCATGTTTTTCAAAGAAACAAAAGGTGGTAGGTACAGGGCTAGGAGGGCCCATTCTGTGACAGGTGAAGCACATGCTTTTTTCAACATCAGCATATCAGTGCAATTCAAAACAAAACATATCTGCCCTAAAAAATCTGTGAATTTGTCATTCATGATTTCAGTTATTTGCAAGCTGGCTGTGAACAATTAGTATTAGCAATATTGCCAAAGGTAAAAAATAAATTAGCCATACTGAAAATAACTTGTAATCACATAAAATCAAATAATGTATGAATTTTAATGTTATTTAGTATTCATTAGTGTAAGTACACACTAGATCATTAATACTTAAAGTTATTTTTAGTTTAAAAAAAAAAAAAAAAAAAAAAGAGAACAGTGTGATTATTACATCTACCTTCCGTCTTCACTGCAGTCCAGACACCTCCACCCAGCTGGGTTTGCACTCCACGCGCTCTCTTTTGTACCTGTCAGAAACCCATGTAGAGCACTAGCCGGCCTTCTCAGCTCTTACCCACGTATTACTTGGGACTTTTCACATTCATGAGGGTTAGGTTTGACTGTATACATTATTTATTTTTAACTTGGTTTTTCGCTTTCACTATCATATATTTTGCAAGCTGAGCTACTGAACAAAGATGGTAATTGGTTCATTTTACTTTAATTAACACAGGGCAAAAACAAAGTAAAGTCCTGGAAAATTCTGATACTGTATACAGTATAACAAGAACAAAAGGGTATCATGGGTGGGGAAAAAAAACACTTACAAATCAAAACAATATCATGAATGGATATTGGCCAAAATAAACTAACAAACAAACAAGATTTCCTTCAATACTAGTACTCCATGCCAGACTGTAAGTCCTTTATAATATGATCTTTGTATTATTATGCTGTGTTAAATACCCAACCCAATGGATTTTAAAAATTTTTCTGGGAAAATGTTTTGTGTTTTGAACTTCACTTGAATTCTTCAATCTCTACTTTTTTACTTGTTAAAAATATTTTATTTCAAGATATATTTCATTAAGAATATACTGTATATGTGGCTGGCAGTATGAATTTACTCGGGTTAATGTTGTCCAATTTCCGTTGTTTACACATCACATTAGTCTTTTGGCTAGTTAAGGAAAATAAATATTAAAAAAGCTGAAATATTCTCAATTAGCAAAAGAAGAAGAAACCAAAATGCTGAAACTGAACACACTTCCTTGCCCTAAAAGCTATGAGAGCTATAAGCATTTTTTTCAAACTTAAAAGAGAAGTAGAAGTCATGCTATTTTGAATTTTTCACATTCAAGAGCTGAAGCGAAGCATCTGAATAAACAACAAGGCACTGGCTAAAGTAGAAGTTTATAGCCACAGTGGCTTTCCAAAGAAAGAACTGACCACCAATGGTGCAAAAGGTGAATCTCTTATTAGTTTTTAAAATGTACCTTTTCATCTTCTGATGTTACAGATACTATGAAGGCTGCTAGAAGCATCAAGTGATTCATGAATGCTATAGCCAAAGGCTCACATGGTTTTTCAAACACGCCAGTGGCAAAGTATTCAGACTCCTTTTTGCACACTTTATTGTGTTGTATATTTAATTTTGAATGGGTAAATTAGCTATTTTTGTCTTTTCAATCTACACTCAATTACCCAGAATAAAGTGAAAACATGTTTTCAGAAAGCTTTGCAATTAATTACAAATTAGAAACTGAAATATCTCATTGCAGCATTCAGACCTCCAGATTGTGGTCAGGTGAATCCTATTTGCTCTAATTATCCCAGAGATGTGTTTAAAACTTGATTGGAATCCACCTGTGGCAAAGTAAATTGACTGGACATAGTTTAGAAAGGCACACACCTACAGTATGTTCAGTATATAAGGTCGTACAATTCACATTGCATGTCAGAACAGAAACAAAGCACTGAAGTTCAAGGAACTCACTGTACACCTCTTGATAAATTTGCGGTGAGACATACAGTAGATCAAGGCAAGGGTATAGAACTCTTTCTAAAGCTTTAAGTGTTCCCAGGAGCACAGTGGCCCCAATAATTGTAAAATGGAAGAACTTTGTAACCACCAAGACTCTCCCTAGAGTTGACTGTCTGGCCAAACTATGTAACCAGGCAAGCAGTGCTTTGGTCAGGAAGGCAACCAAGAACCCAATAGTCACTCTAACAAAACTTTAGAGGTCCTATGCTGAGATGAGAAAACTTGCTAAAAGGCCAACAATTTTGTCAATCTCTCCATTCATCAGATATTTATGGTAGTAAGGCTAAATCCTGCTTGAAGTTTTCCAATTGGCATACTGAAGACTGAGTACATGAGGAAAAAGATTCTCTCATGTGATGAAACAACTATTTGGGCAGAACTCCAACCGCTATATCTGGTGAAGACCAGGCACTGCACACCACCAGCCTAATGCCATCCTTACAATGAAATGGAATGATGGTCAGGATTGAGGGAAGGATGAATGCAGCCAAATACAGAAAGGCCCTTGAGGAAAAACCTGCTCCAGAGAGTACATGACTGAAGACAGGGTGACAGCTCAGCTTTCAGCATGACAATGACTCAAAGCATACAATGTTAGAGCGAGTTTGGAATAAGTCTCAGATTGTCCATGAGTGAAACTCCATAGAACATCTGTGGAGAGTCCTGAAGATGGCAGTTTACAGATGCCCACCATTGTTCTAATGGAGTTTTAGAAGATATGCCAGGAAGAATATGATAATGTTTGCCAAGCTTGCAGAGACTCACAGAAGAAGACTCAAAGCTGAAACAGCTGACAAAGAGCTTTTACAAAGTACTGAATTAAGAATCCGAAATCTTAAATTAATGACAGACTTCAGTTTTCACCTTTAGCAAAAGTTTAACCCTTTATGAAAACATGCTTTCACTTTGTCATTATGTGTTACAGTGAAGAATGGTAGGCAAAAATGTCAAATGTATCCATTTAAAATTAAATCTATAATACAATAAAGTGTGCAGAAAATTATGGCGTTTGAATACTTTCTTAATCCATAGTATGTAGAGTGCAGGCTCTGTATCATTAATATTTGTGAATCATTTGTGGATCATTTTATCAATGATGTCAATATTATAGAACATTGAACACTGATGGAGGCAATAAGTGCATAACAGCAAATGACTACATGATGCAGACTGTGGCTGTAGTTGGTTTGATAAGCACTTTTGCGTTTTTTCTTTCACCATATTTTTCAGCATCTTTGAATGAAAGGTTTTATAGAAACTGAGACAGCATCTAGAGCTTTGTCTGTAACTCCTTGTATGGATATACTGTCTCAAGATGCTTATATTGTTGCACGTAGTGTATCCTATGTGTATTCTAATACTGTAAAAAATTCCACATTTCACAGAGAGTGAGTGTGGCTTTCTTGCAGCATTGGGAAACAGCCATTTACAAAATACAATAAACAAGATGATGGACTGCTTCTTGTAACAGTATAAACTCAGCATACTAAAGTGAAATTCATAACAAAGAAAAATGTATAAAAAAATGTAGCTTAGGTGAAGATTGCTGAATGAATGAAAGGCATTTAAAAAGTATTCATAGCTCTTTAAAACTTCAAAATGAAACTAACTTTGGGAAAGTTTACTGAAACCCTGCCACTACATTTGATGGCAAAAGTTTTAAGGCCTGGTTGGTGAAGAAAGAAGTGAGTAAGCTTGTCAGAATTAAAATACACAAAAGCAGGTTCATACCGCTCTGTCTCAAAATAAAGTAAGACAGGTAATAAATCATTAACTTAATTAAACATAAGAAACTTTTAGGCTGTGAAAAAAAAACCTCAACCAAAGGACTCTAAAGCTATAATTGGTTAAAACATCAGAAATATGTGCAACCTGAATTGATTTTTAATTAAAACATTTTTAAGAAGAATATTTGCTTTTTGAAAAAAATATTTCCGTGGATTATTGGTCTGACATAAATAAGTCAAAATAAAACATTTAAATTTCTTCATTAAATGATCAGTGATTCCCAACCACTGTGCCGCGGCACATTAGTGTGCCGTGAGAGATCATCAGATGTACCATGGAAAATTATCCAATTTCACTTAATTGGTCTGAAAATTATTATTTATTTACTGCAAATAATTTGTCTTTGTTCATCTATGCAGCAGCAACAGGCAGAACAATTAAATACTCTTCCACTAGGTGGCAGCAGATGGCTAATTTGTGTATCTACATGTTGCTATTCAAACAAAAGAATTAGTGATGCTTCGGCTGTGACAGCAGTGATTGCGATGGATAAATATCTGAAAGGAAAAAGTACACAATCCAAACTGGGTTCTGGAGAAAATTGTGACCCAGATGAAGGCCCTAGTATGAGTAGTGGTCAGAAGAAAGCAAAAAAGGTGAGCTCAAGACAATACAATGAAAGTTATCTTTCCTTTGAATTTACTTTTACCGAGGAACTAACCGAGCCAATTCCGTTATGCTTGGTATGCGGGGAAAAGCTGTCCAACAGTGCCATGGTTCCTAGCAAACTTAAACGCCATCTCCAAACAAAACACCCGTCACTTCAAAACAAGAACACAGACTATTATATTCAACTTCGTGAACAGACTAAGAAACCGGCAGATTTAATGAGGAAAACCACAAAGACGAACGAGAGAGCTCTCAAAGCTAGCTACCAAGTTGCTGAAGTCATCGGCAAATCAAAACAGCCACACGCAGTGGCAGAGACATTAATACTACCTGCCTGCAAAATCATTGTAAATGAGATGCTCAGCCCTGGCGCTCTTAAAGAAATAGCCCAAGTCCCTCTCTCAATTAATACAATTGCCAGACGTATTAATGACATGTCTGCAGACATTGAAAGGATCATTTTGGAAAATTTGCATGTCAGTGGAAAATTTGCATTGCAATTCGATGAATCTACGGATATCAGTGGACATGCACAACTGTTGGCAAATGTGCGCTTTGTAGACGGAGACACCATCAGAGAAAACTTCCTGTTTTGCAAGGAATTGCCAGAAAGAACAACAGGAGAGGAAATTTTTTGAGTTGTATCAAAGTACCTTGAACAAGGAGGACTTAAGTGGGAAAACTGCATAAGTGTTTGCACTGATGTAGCAGCCGCCATGTTCGGGCGCACCAAAGGATTTGTAAGCAGAGTGATATAGCAACATCCAGATGTTATTGGGATGCATTGTTTTCTGCACCGTGAGGCACTCATTGCCAAGACATTACCAGCAGACATGGCTCCTGTATTGGACGATGTTGTGCGCATTATAAACTTTGTGAAGACAAGACCTGTACAAAGTCGCATGTTTGCATCATTGTGTGAGGAAATGGGAGCAGAGCATAAAGTGCTATTGCTGCATACGGAGGTCCGGTGGTTGTCCCGTGGCAAAGTTTTAGCCTGTGTGTATGAGCTGCAGGAAGAACTAAAAGTGTTTTTGACAAATGAGAGGTGTGATGACGCTAAGTTGCTTTCAAGTGATGAGTGGTGTGCAAGACTGGTATATCTGGCAGATATATTTCAACATTTAAATGACCTGAACACACGGATGCAAGGCTGAAAATGAAAACCTGCTCACAAATGCAGATAAAATAAATGGATTTCGTTCAATGGTGCAGCTCTGGCAACAACATGTGGAAAGTGCCAACCTTGACATGTTCCCACTCACCCAGAAATGGCAAGGTATCAACATTGCTGCACTGTGTGAGACAATAGACAATTGAAAACTCTTGAACAGAAGTTGTAATTTTATTTCCCTTCAGTTTCCACTGATTGCCTTGACTGGGTTAGGAACCCATATAGCTCAACCACAGTTGGAAAGGACATGACTTTGCAGGAGAAAATAACTGTACTGAGAGAAAATCGTGGTTTAAAGCTGAGCTTTGCTGATCTACCTTTGGACAATGTTTGGCTGACTGCTGCCAAGGAGTTCCCCATTCTGGCAAGCAGAGCTATTTCAGCCCCGCTCCCATTTTCCACAACTTACCTATGTGAGCTTGGCTTTTCAAGCATGACTGCTATAAAAACTAAAAAAAGAGAGAGACTCAGAGCTGTTGAAGAAGTTCTTCGTGTGTATCTTTCTTCAATTCCTGCGTGTATATCAGCGTTGTGTTCAACTAAACTTTTAAATTGTGAGTAAATTGAAACAAGAAGATCATTATGTTTCATTACATATACTTTTTGTGACATTTTTGTTTGCTGGTGCACCGTGGGATTTTTCTAATGTAAAATATGTGCTGTGGCTCAAAAAAGGTTGGGAAACACTGATCTATCCTACAGTATACTGTATCTGTCAGTTAATGGAAAAAAATAGATAAAGTAAGGCTTTAGTTTGTTTTGTTTTTTTTTTTTTTTAAATCAGTAATTCTAATACCGCATTCACAATACAAACCTTCAGCTCTTAAGTAGGATCCTTCAAGAAATGATTAAACTGAGAAAGCTCACAGGGTTCCAAGATTGGTCCGTAAGTCTATGGGTTTAACAGAGTATTCAAGTGAGTCACCGATTCAATTTGTAAATGTAACCTTATCAGAATCACAATCGACTGAATACATGCTTGCAAAAAAAAAAAAATAATAATAATAATTAAAATTGTTCATTAATGCTACATGTATTAAGATAATCCTGCCACTGTTCTCTGTGTGGGAATGGTCTATTCAACTTTGTAAACTTGATAATTCAAAATTAGGGAAGCCAGAGCCTATTTCAATAACACTGGATGTAACTGGAAGCAAGCTTAACACACCAGTTTATCACAGAACACATTCATCTATGTACCCTCAATCACTCAAACAGGACCTATTAAGAGTCACCATAAAACCTAACATGTACAGTTTTGGGTTGTAGGGGTGGACCATAGTATCTAAGAAAACACACAGAGATACTGGGTGAACAACCAACTTCCACTCGGTCAGTTTAAGACTACCCAGTTATCTACTGCACTGTCCATCTACATACACATCAAATGAGATACAAATATATGACAAATTATTACTGATAAATGTGTGGCACAAGAAAGTCTGTGCATTGCTAATACAACAAATAAACAAATCTAATTAGCCGATACTGTTTTCAGCTTTTGCTTGTATTTACTATAGAGCCACTGTTCACCAACTACTGGACTGGGTTATCATTTTTATGCAGATGATACTCAACTCTGCTTCAATGTTAAAAGTGGAACTTCATCAGAGCTTTCTCAGCTCGCAACCTGCCTTAGTGAAATTAAAACCTGGATGGAGCAGAACTATTTAAAATTAAATGGCAACAAAACTGAACTCCTGCAAATTGGCACTAAAGTGCAACTTAATAAAATGAGCCCCTTCCCAGTCTATCTTGGCGGTGATCTCATCAGACCTGCCTCTACCGTAAAAAATCTTGGTGTCATTTTTGATTCCTCCCTCTCTTATTCCGCCCACATAAATCACATTAAGAAACTTTCTTACTTTCACCTCCGTAACATATCCCGTGTTCATTCCTTCCTCTCCTTCTCAAATGCTGAGAAACTTGTCCATGCTTTTATCACATCCCGCATCGATTATTGTAATTCCCTACTGGCAGGTGCCCCTTCTAATCTTCTATCACAGCTCCAGCTTATTCAAAACTCAGCTGCAAGAGTCCTTACTCAAACCAGCAGCAGCAAGCACATCACACCCATTCTGCTCCATCTTCACTGGCTCCCTGTGTCTTACAGAATCGAATATAAAATCCTACTAATAACCTACAAAGCCTTAAATAACCTCGCACCAAACTACATCCGTGACCTTCTCCATCACTATGTGCCTGCCCGCCCACTAAGGTCCTCTGATTCTGGCAATCTTGTTGTACCCCACACTAATCTACACTCCATGGGTGACAGGGCCTTCAGCTGTATAGCGCCCAGACTCTGGAATGACCTACCGAAATTAATCAGGTCAGCTGACTCCATGAATACTTTTAAAAAACAACTCAAAACTCATCTGTTCAGGAAGGCTTTTAGCTCTACTTGACCTTATTACCCTTCTCTCAGTTTACTTCTCTGTCAAGATGCTCATGTAACCTGTATGTGTGTGTGTGCTAGACCAGAGGTCCCCAACCACCGGTCCGCGACCCAGTACCGGGCCGGAGCCGTCTGACAGCCGGGCCGCGAGAGAACTGCCGGCAACGGAGACTCACTCAGACTTTTCAGAACGCTTGGCGGGCGGGGCTTTGCAGTGGCACAGAGAGAGGAGAGAGACCGAGGTGAGAGAGTATTACAACAAAGTATTGTTACGGTCCCGACAGTTTCCCCATATAACACGAGTCTATAGAAATCGCATTACTACGAAGTACATTCAGCAGATGCTTTCATTACAACGAAGTGACCTTGAAATGCCTGAATGAATCATCCACAGAGCAGTTAGATCTGTGGTCGCAGCTCAGATGTGCACGTTTGCACAACGATCCCCAAACAGAAACATTGTAAAAAAAAATTCTTTCTTCGAACTTTCCTCGTACTGTTTTTTTTTTTTTGCTGTTTTTGTTTTCTGTGGTTTTCAGTGATACCTTTTGCTTATTGCTTGTCAACATTTGAAAAACATCCATCGGAATTTAACTCATTGTCACCCTCCTATAGAAACGGCAGACACGAAAAAAACGATAACAGTGCTAATGTTTGTGATGTGCAATCTGTTGGAATGGCAAATGCAAAGCATATGTCTTTGTTATATGCAAAAAAAGAAGAAAAATCTCAGGTTGCAAACATATGCGAACTGCTTAATAACTTAATAATAATAGAAATGTTATGTAAATTGTGTATAAAACTGACCGGTCTGTGGAAAAATTTGCATCTAATAAAGTGGTCCTTGCTGTCAAAAAGGTTGGGGACCACTGTGCTAGACCATCAATTATGTTGTCTGTTTTTTTTTTCTTTCTCTGAATTTACTGTCTTAATGTTCTTTATTTATTTATCTGGTTTGTACAATGCTATATACTGTATACCCTGCCATACTTTCTTATATTCTGTAAGTGCCTTGAGCATGGGAAAGGCGCTATATAAATAAAATGTATTATTATTATTATTGCTCACACTGTTAACCTGGATGAAAACTACTCAAAGTCTTGTAGTAGAAAATAAATACTTAAAAAAAATAAAACAAATATAGCTTTGTTACTTTTAACAATAACAATAATATAAAACAAACATAATATTATAACTGAGGGAGATGAAATTGCAAAAGGAATTATAAAATTTGCTCAAGTGTTACCAAACTTGCAAGAACACACAAAAGAGATATACTAAATATAGGTATATTTTTGTAATATACAGCCTAATAAATCATGTCTTTTCTAAAGTGCTAGAAGTAGAAACTCAAACAAAATTCATAGCAAGCATTTTATTTTTGATGTAAATTCACACCTACATGAAACTGATTAATGCAGACTGAGGAAACCCTGCTGGAATATGCTAACACTCTTCTTTTTTCATGTTGGCTATGTAACATCCAAAATTTAGTAGTTAATGTAATTTTTTTATTAAAATAACTGGGCCTTCTTTTGAACAATATTACCAGACTCTCCAAATGAAATAATAACTGAATTATCAATTTTTTGTTCATCCATTTTGAAGCTTCATTTAAGAAAATACTAATGTTTTTTCACAGTAAATGTTGGAATATTAATGAGGAAGCTGAAAAGTCCAATACGGATATTAATAAAATAATGCCAAATCCTATATTTATCAAAATAAATTATTTTATTTCTAGTTTGTTTTTTTTTTTATTGAAATTAGTCAAGAATTGAAACTGTATTCAGTTTCTGTGTTGCAAAATTAAAATGAGCATAAATCAGCATAATGGTGCAGAATTCTAGGTGTGCATTATGTTCTCACACATTGTCGGTGTTGAGTTTTCAAATTTTTCCACTATTTGTGTGTAGGTTTTCCAGCTAGTACTACAATTTTCATCCCATATACCCAAAAGCGTGAAGGTTAGGCCTGTATGTAAGTGGAAGTTTTTGTAAGAGTGTACCCTGCGATTAATTGGTGCTCTGTATCCTGCGTTGGACCCAATTTCTGCTGAGATAGGCTCCCACCTTCACCACAACTGTCAATTAGATATTAGCATATTTCAGAAAGAGATGAGAAGTGAGACCTTAAGGAGCACAGTATCTCAGTGGAAACTTAATGCACCCTGTCAGGTCACTCTTTAGAGGATGGAACCACACGCTCACTGGAATTTTTGTAATAAGCCTCCCTGACTAAAGCTCAGTATCTAACAATAAAAAGGCTCTACAACTCAGCTAACTTTTCATATTGTCAATTTCAAAATTTGTCCTACCGTATATAGTGCTGTACTTTGAATCAATAAAGTAAATCTAGATAGCATGTGTTCACAGAGCTCTCCATCCCTTGCTGTACAATCAGTTATTTCTTTTGTTTGACTATTAAAATGCAGGCAGTTTTAGTGACTTGCTCACAGTAGTAAACAAAAATTACAAATGCAGCTCTAAAAGCCAAGAAACAAGAAAGGTTCTGAGAAATGTTGGCATCTTAAAAAACAATCGTAATGATCTTGATTGGTTATGGCCTCCGCATGACCAAACAGTGTCCTTGAGTGTTAAAATGTTTAAAATAGTTTTTACACAGATACATGCTCATACTGCATTGGAGCATATGGAGATTAACAGTCATGAAGATGGACGGCTCCATGCTAAACCAGACCTATTGTGGTTTTCAGTTAAGCTAAAGTACTTAGGGGACACAGGTAATTATTTCAAAGGAATTTTAGTCAGTGATATTATAATATTTCTTTTTTTGCCAAAGTACCCATGTTTGTGTATCAGAAAACTAGCAAATGTGCATCTTGTTATGGTCCAAATAGCATGCATCATGTCTTTTGTGTGTTTATTGATGCAGGAATGGCTTAAAGAAAGAAAGTGATTTTTATATTCACCTGGGATTCTGTACTGCTTTGAGATTTTCTACTGTTAAAGATGACAGCAAGCAACAGCAGTAAAAGAAGTTCTAAATGTATTCATGGAATACACAACCCTAAGCACCAGTTTTAGTATGTAACAAAGGCAGTAAATGCAAAATTGCATGGATGGCACTGTGGTGGTTGGTGAGATTTCTGACTTAAAATACAGCAAACCAAGAGAGCCATCTGTTACTTACCTGTACACTGTATAATGCAACACCATCTGAATCCTAAGCATAATATTTTGAGAAACACATCCTAGATACTTGGCACATTTCAAATATTACACTTAAGCTAAAGTAACAATGAGATTTTCACATAATTTAATAAATCTAAGGAGGTCTGAAGATCACACTACATTTTTAATTAAACAGATTAGCAGAATAAATCAGTAGAAAAGGCAATATTTAATCAATGCTGTTGACAGTTTTGGATTTGCAATTCAGTCCTAACTCAAGGAACTGCTGACACATTCTCTGCCTACTCAAACTAATCAATACCATCAAATAACTAATGAAAGTCCTGCAGATAGCTTTTTGCCTTTAAAGCCCCTGTGACCTTTCTGTATGAAAGACTGCATTACATGGTAGAACTACAGAAGAGGCTAATACAGATCACAGATGCAAAATTAAAAAGACAAATGCTTAAAAGCAGGTGCAAAACACCAGAAATTAACAGAACATAAACATATATTTGCTCAGATGAGAATGTTATACTAGCAAACTGCTTATTTTTTGTTATCTCTCCTTGAATCATGTGTCAATATTTAACTGCCAAAACCAGTCCAATCCTCTTTAGTACCAATACTGCAGTAGGAAATGAGAACATTCTAGAACTGATTGAGAAGGATTAACATCAGGCAGTCTACTGTGCACTACAAGAACCTCGTTAAACCATATTCATCAATATCAATCATAATCCTAATAACTTGAAGCAAGTCAATGTACAGCAAGGAATGTTTCCTTTTGAAAACCAACAAAATTATAATAAGCAAGAATACTATCTAGTGTGGAATGTGTTCATTGAAAGGACAAGAGCTCTCTAACAATCTGCATTTTGTTCTGCCATTTCTACAAAAAGTATAGTATGTCCTCATTCTCTAACACTTTGTTCTTTACACTAACTCTCTTGTAAAAGCAATGCTTACTCTCCAAGTAGTAATTTGTTCTTCACACTGCCTCTGCACTCCTTCCAGCAATTCACACTTTGCATGGCCATGCAAGAAAGGTGATGTTATTCTTGCATGTAACAAATCATCCTTCACATTCCCTCTGAATGAATGGTGACACTAGGGCTCAGTCTGTGAATTTGTGCCTATACATGTTTCTATATTGTGAAAGGCTGCCCAGCCTGTAAGACACTGAGAGAGAGAGAGAGAGAGAGAGAGAGAGAGAGAGAGAGAGAGAGAGAGAGAGAGAGAGAGAGAGAGAGAGAGAGAGAGAGAGAGAGATGCCAAGCTTTCATCAGTTCAAGCAAAAGACACAAATATCTGCTATCAGATCCATTTGAGCACCACAGTATTAACAAGCATTTCAAGAGATAACACAGTTAAGTAACACATTTCTTATTTGATAAAAAAAATGTTTAGATTTTAGAAATTTTAATTATACTATGTTACTGACTTTTGTATATGGATCATTTACTTACTTCCACTGTTGGTAGTGGTGGGCATGAAAAACTTTTTATCACGTTTTCTTCAATAATAGACATAACGCAATTTCTGACACAATGGGTTTCAATGGAGACCCATCTTAAAGGTCTTTAATTCAAAAGCTGGATCCATTTTGAATGCACTTCTCTATCAAAAAAAAGATAATTTCTAGAAGTGGTTTATTTAACAATATTTTACTCAAAATGCATATGTCTGAGACAACGTGAACATATAGCTGATATTTGCTTTATGCATCACAAGTAACTTGAAATTTTAATGGATGTTTTGATATTGTTTGCTGTTGTTTAAGCTGGATCCCCACAAAAACCCACTGTGTAAGGAATTTTGTGATCTTCATTCCCTATAAAAACATGAGATTAGAAGATTTTCTTGACAAAAAAGGGGTAAATAACATTTTTGGGTATAGCATTCCTTTAAGAAATTCATATACTTGGAAAAAACACTGAAAGGCTTGTTACACCTCATGACTTTCTTGGCAATATTAGTGCAGAGATAGCACCTTTAATGGTTGTCCTTGGTGGGACCACAAAAACACTTATCCTGATCAATAACAATACAAAAACTTCTCAAAGGTGGACCAACTACATAATAAGAGGACTTCCCTAAATTTCCCCTTGGGATTAATAAAGTATCTATCTATCTATCTATCTATCTAAACGTTGTGTGCCATAACAGATTGACAAGATTAATACCGTCCACAGACTTGGCCAAATACGGTTAGAAAAATAAACATGATTATTGTGCATTGAACACACAAACTAATGAATACAATAAGAAATGTGATCACAGTCATTATGAATATGCAAGACTAGGTTACTAAAGCTGCATTCACAAAAGCTGGGTAGGTTAGAGGTATGTCACTTGAAATTATGTCCACACGCCAAATGTGAGGAAAAAAGGAGGAGAAATTACCATTTTGAAGGGTCTTCAGGAACTTAACAGAAGCCCAAAACACAAAAATTTGCCATGCCCCTTTGGCACATTCTATTGAAATAGTCTGCTTAGCAATTTACAAAGATGCTGATGCTGTAGCACAATATATTTGTAAGTGAATATATCTCTCCTCTTAAAAGGAGCCCATCGCTGTGGACATATTGGTCAACAGAGCTGCATCATCACATTCTATATGCCACAGGGAATCGAACAATAGTAGGAATGTGTTTTTTTTTTTTTTTACTAGCAAAACATTCAAAATTTACAATTGCATTTTCTGCTGCTAAACACAACTACGGTATATGGATAGAAATGATTCTTTAGCTCTCTCTAACTCATTATGAATGTAGCCTCTGACATGTACAAAATATTGTGTCTAGCCTTCATTCAATAAAGATACAAACAGCGTATCAGCCATGCATCTTTCAGAACCTCCCACCATATTATCTTTATAAATGTTTAGATAGTAAGTCTCAGATTTGGAGGGGGGACGGGATTTCTCTGGTAAATTTTCCTCACATCAGACATGGGTTCAGATGGACTCTCCCATCTTAAGCTGTAAAAGAAAACCATTTGGGTGTTCCCTAGGCATCTCCTTTCTAACTTGGGCATGCACTAAAAAGACTATAAGTCACCTAAAAAGTTGGATACCAGGCTGATTCCAACTGGGACCTGTTATTAAGATTACATTCAGAAACTACACAAGTCTAATTATGTAAACCATGTACTGTAGTCCAGAGGCAGTGCTGCTAAGGGCTTCTGTCAACAGATTTCGAGTTTTTTGGTAATAACAAAATCCCTAGTAGTTGTAACTTATAAATGCAGTGTATTAAAAGTTACTTTGGTAACAAACTACTACTGACTTAGTATTTTCTGGAATTGTAAATTAGACTTTCATTTCAATCTTAAAAAATGCTGGGAACTGTGGTATCTCTAAATCTTAAGCCAAGGTAAATCCCTCAAGAAAATGAAAAAAAAAAATTTTTTTTCAAAAAACTCTGAAGGCTCTGACTTACTTCAGTGGACATACAGTACAAATGTCTACAAATAATTTAAAGCAAATGACTCTTTGTGTCTCTGGGTAGTACTCAGTCTTTAAATGCTTGTTTTCTGTTTGAGGGCGGTATATATATGATATTTTTTGTGTGTGTTTTGTTTGTTGTGCTGGTAAGTGAAAGCTCTGTGTGTTGCAGCTATCCAGATTAACATCTGAACACTACATTGTGTGAGGATGTACAGATAAAGTATAAAGTAGTAGACTGAAAATGCACCCACATAAAACTTAATGGACAAACCTATGTATCAATTATCATCTAAAAGTATGTACTTATGTGCAGCCAAAAATAATAAAATCTTCCTTTATAATCATATGCACCTCTATTTACCATTTATGATGCAAGCTGTCCTGTAGACATCCTTTTCCAAAGAAAAGGGAAAAAGTATTAAGAATCCTTTGACTGACAGTTTGGATAGAGCGCCGCATAGTCTAGTCTCATTTACAATGACAAGAACAGTGTGTGTGTGTGTGTGTGTGTGTGTGTGTGTGTGTGTGTGTGTGTGTGTGCGCATGTGCGTGTGCGTGTGTGCGTGTGCGTGTGCGTATCCCGTGCAATGACACCTTTCAACAGTCCTAGATCCAAAGCACCTGGAGTTATAACCAGAAGGTGAGAGAGAGACACAGACCAAAAGGATGTTTGTAAAAACAGAACTCCTGCTTTATTCCAGCAAGTGTCAGGTATTTACAAAAAAGTGTCAAACAATAATTAAATACAGTTCACTGCCCTGACACAAATAAAAAGTTAAAAAGAACAAAAACAAGTGCAAGTGAATTTGTACAGTATTTATAATGGTTCTATAACAAACAAAGAAAAAGAAAAGCAGACAAAGGATTTTCTTCCATCTACAGTTCGGGAAGGTATTTTTTTTTTCTAGAATAGCACAAAAAAATAAAGTGAAAATTAAAACACAAAATAAAGCACACCCACGAAAAACAAAAAAAAATGCCTCCACAACAATCCCAAACAATGGGAGATGAAGCTATAAACCGTGCCCTCTATAATATTTGGGACAAAGAAACATTTTTCCTTGATTTACCCCTCTGCTCCACAGTTTAAAATGACAAATCATACAATTCAGACATGATTAAAGCGCACATTGTAGACATTAGTTTAAGGGTATCTACATACATTTCAGTCACAACATGTAGAAATTACACTTTTTATACATTTTATGCAACTGTAGAGCGATAAATCAAGGAAAAATCTCTCCTAAACATTATAGATGGCAATGTATACTGTGTACAAAAACAAGCACTAGCTCTTCACTGTTGGGTAAGCTCAGTTAATCACAAACCAGCCAAGAGGTCTGAGGACAGTGAAAAGTCCACCTCTTCTGGATGCACTTCAGTTTTAAATGCGTAGCCCACTTCTACCTGGTCAATCCTGGTACACATTTCCCACGATAAATGAATCATCAAAGACAACCAGACGTTCTTTGTGCATTGCTCTCTTATCAAGTAAATGCTCTCTATATAACAACACTTGTTCAACCTTACCAGTAAGTATTACACTGAAATCTCTAAACTACATACAGAAGTCTATTTTTTGTAAATGCTGGAAACTAAATGATGCTAATCTAAACTCCATAGTGCTCAAAGACCACTACGATGTTGGTCCATTCTAATATCGTGGGATGTGGGCTGATCTGTAGGCTTCCAAATGGCCTGTGTCCTTAAGGGAACCTTACACTGGTGCGCATACTCACACCACTATTACCATGACCCGTATTGGAGCGTTACCTCAGTAAACTATAGGTAAGTGTAGTTACCTGCAATAACAATTTACATTTTTCATAAAGTGCTATAAATAGCTATTAAAACTGTAGACAAACTAAATCTGTGACGTGGCCTCTAACACAGTGATGCAAACAGAACTTACTAGAGAGAACACAGCAATTACAAGACTATACTGCAAGAGAAAAAAATTCCATTGAACAGAAGTAACCACAAAGAAAATGTATTATTATTATTATTATGGAAGGAAGAAACAAAATATGAAATGAAAATGGTCCAGTCATCTCTTACACTATTATATACACTTGCACTCATTGCAATATAGAATGTAATTCTCAGATGGGTCCTCCAGCCAACTGGAAATTTTTAGGAAGACCATCACACTTGATCTTAAAAAATATGGATGATGACTACTTGTTTTCTGAACACTATTATAAAAAGAACTCTGATATATTGCGCGTGCAAGAGACTAAATGGAAGGGAAGTAAGGCCAGGTGGATTGGAGGTGGATTCAAATTGTTCTATCATGGTGTGGATGGGAGGAGAAATGGGGCAGGGGTTATTCTGAAGGAGCAGAATGTCAAGAGTGTTTTGGAGGTGAAAAGAGTGTCAGATAGTAATGATTATGAAGCTGAAAATTGGAGGTGTGATGATGAATGTTGTTAGTGCATATGCACCACAAGTTGGGTCTGCAATGGGTGAGAAAGAAGATTTTTGGAGTGAGCTGGATGAAGTGATGAACAGTGTACCCAAGGGACAGAAAGTGGTGATTGGAGCAGATTTCAATGGGCATGTTGGTGAAGGGAACATTGGAGATGAGGAGGTGATGGGTAGGTATGGTGTCAAGGAGAGGAATGAAGAAGGTCAGAGGATAGTGGATTTTGCCAAAAGGATGGACATGGTTGTGGTGAATACGTATTTTAAGAAGAGGGAGGAACATAGGGTTACATACAAGAGTGGAGGAAGATGCACAAAGCTAGATTACATCCTATGCAGAAGAGTTGATCTGAAGGAGATTAAAGATTGCAAAGTGGTGTTAGGGGAAAGTGTAGTTAAGCAGCATAGGATGGTGGTCTGTAGGATGACATTGGAGATCAAGAAGAGGAAGAGAGTGAGGGCAGAACGAAGGGTCAAATGGTGGAAGTTGAAAAAGGAAGAATGCAAGGTTGAGTTTAGGGAGGAGGTGAGACAGGTACTGGGTGGCAGTGAAGAGTTACCAGACAGCTGGGAAACTACAGCAGATGTAGTAAGGGTGACAGCAAGAAGGGTGCTTGGCGTGACATCTGGAAAGAGGAAGGAGGAAAAAAAAACCTGGTGGTGGAATGAGGAAATACAGGAGAGTATACAGAGGAAGAGGATGGCAAAGAAGAAGTGGGATAGTCAGAGAGATGTAGAAAGTAGACAAGAGTACAAAGAGATAAGACGAAAGGTGAAGAGAGAGGTGGTGAAGGCTAAAGAAAAGGCATATTATGAGTTGTATGAGAGGTTGGGCACTAAGGAGGGAGAAAAGAACCTGTACCAATTGGCTAGACAGAGGGACCAAGCTGGGAAAGATGTGCAACCGGTTAGGGTGATAAAGGATAAAGGTGGAAACGAACTCACAAGCGAGGCGATTGTGTTGAGCAGATGGAAAGAGTACTTTGAGAAGCTGATGAATGAAGAGAACGAGAGAGAGAAGAGGTTGGATGATGTGGAGATAGTGAATCAGGAAGTGCAACGGATTAGCAAGGAGGAAGTAAGGACAGCTATGAAGAGGATGAAAAATGGAAAGGCCGTTGGTCCAGATGACATACCTGTGGAAGCATGGAGGTGTTTAGGAGAGATGGCAGTGGAGTTTTTAACCAGATTGTTTAATGGAATCTTGGAAAGTGAGAGGATGCCTGAGGAGCAGAGAAGAAGTGTACTGGTGCCGATATTTAAGAATAAGGGGGATGTGCAGGACTGCACTAACTACAGGGGAATAAAATTGATGAGCCACAGCATGAAGTTATGGGAAAGAGTAGTGGAAGCTAGGTTAGGAAGTGAGGTGATAATTAGTGAGCAGCTGTATGGTTTCATGCCAAGAAAGAGCACCACAGATGCAATGTTTGCTCTGAGGATGTTAATGGAGAAGTATAGAGAAGGCTAGAATGAGTTGCATTGCGTCTTTGTGGACCTGGAGAAAGCATATGACAGGGTGACTCGAGAGGAGCTGTGGTATTGTATGAGGAAGTTGGGAGTGGCAGAGAAGTACGTAAGAGTTGAACAGGATATGTACAAGGGAAGTGTGGCAGTGGTGAGGTCTGCGGTAGGAGTGATGGATGCATTCAAAGTGGAGGTGGGATTACATCAGGGATCGGCTCTGAGTCCTTTCTTATTTGCAATGGTGATGGACAGGTTGACAGATGAGATTAGACAAGAGTCCCCATGGACTATGATGTTTGCTGATGACATTGTGATCTGTAGCGATAGTAGGGAGCAGGTTGAGGAGATCCTGGAGAGGTGGAGATATGCTCTAGAGAGGAAAGGAATGAAGGTCAGTAGGAACAAGACAGAATACATGTGTGTAAATGAGAGGGTGGTCAGTGGAATGGTGAGGATGCAGAGAGTAGAGTTGGTGAAGGTGGATGAATTTAAATACTTGGGATCAACAGTACAGGGTAATGGGGACTGTGGAAGAGAGGTGAAAAAGAGAGTGCAGGCAGGATGGAATGGGTGGAATGGATGGAGAAGAGTGTCAGGAGTAATTTGTTACAGACGGGTATCAGCAAGAGTGAAAGGGAAGGTCTACAGGACAGTAGTGAGACCAGCTATGTTATATGAGTTAGAGACAGTGGCACTGACCAGAAAGCAGGAGACAGAGCTGGACATAGCAGAGTTAAAGATGCTAAGATTTGCACTGGGTGTGACGAGGATGGATAGGATTAGAAATGAGTACATTAGTGGGTCAGCTCAGGTTGGACGGTTGGGAGACAAAGTCAGAGAGGCGAGATTGCATTGGTTTGGACATGTGCAGAGGAGAGATGCTGGGTATATTGGGAGAAGGATGCTAAGGATAGAGCTGCCAGGCAAGAGAAAAAGAGGAAGACCTAAGCGAAGGTTTATGGATGTGGTGAGAGAGGACATGCAGGTGATGGGTGTAACAGAACAAGATGCAGAAGACAGAAAGAAATGGAAGAAGATGATCCGCTGTGGCAACCACTAACGGGAGCAGCCAAAAGAAGAAGTAGAAGATTATAAATGGAACTCTGCATTTCTTACCATTTGTGTAATAACATACACTTCCATCACTGGGCAGAAACAATTTTTCCCCAGGAAAAAATATAATGGGCATTTGCACACCAATGTACTTTCTATAATTATTAACTGGAATAATTATGCACTACTACTACTATTCACTACCCGAAAATTATGCACTACTAAGTTTATATGTTGAAGAGCACATTTCATATAGCCAAATATACAACAGAAGATCTGCTTATGGCATACACTGATGTACTTCAGTTTTATGACTGCAGACCTATCATTTAAATTTCGTTTAACTGTATGAAGATGAGTATTTACCCTCCAGTAGTCACAATATGAACATAACCTCTATTTAGTTTACTTAAATCATGTAATCATGTCTACTGTGTTAATTTTTGTACATACTTGTTATTAATGTTTATTTTGGTATGCTTGATTAACATGGACTAACATGTCAATATTATTGTGTGCATTGAAAGGACACATGGTATACTCACAGATTAGTACATTTAATCAGTAATCTCACAGAGTACTACTGTTCATTGCCACCTCTGTATGTGTTCTGATTGACACAATCACAGGTAAATTGATACCATTTTTTTTTCTTTTTTAAACATGGTTAACTGAATAAGGTGCTGCTCTGAATGAGCGACTTGTTTTTTGTGAATTATGCTATACTTGTACTTGTGTGCATATTTATTTATTTAACTTTTACCTATGATTGTATTTAATGCTCCATGTTAATCCTCAACTCATTATGCAATCAATGAGATCCCTCAATTACAGCAGCATACACTCAACATGACTACGACAGCACACAAAATGCAACAAGTGATACACAGTATTTCATATACTGTAGTTAACTCAGTCCCATGCTAGATGACATTCAGACTTCATGTAAGCCACTCAGGGATCACTTCATATTGCACTAAGGCCACCCTTTCCAAAGGGTCTCAGTGCAGTAGTTTTGGTGTGTACCAGAGTGCGACTGGCATGTTCACAACTACTTAAGCAAACCAAACTTTCATGGAAATCACACCAGAAATTGAAAAAAAAACTTGTCCAAACGAAATAAGTGTGAAAATGTATTAACATATCTAAACACATAATAATAATACCAAACTGCACATACTATTTTGCATTATTCCAATCATTGAAAGGCCTGGAATCTTGAAAATTAAAAAAATAATATAATAAAAAACAAAGAAATAACCTTACTGTTTTTTGAAATTAAGTGTGGAATAGCTGAAGAAAAAAATCTCTACTAAATAAGAAGATTTAAAAAACTGTATCTTGCCACAGGTTTGAACAATTGCCTTAATTACTTTTGTTTTTCTATGAAAAGAGAACTCTCTCAGCAAAACTGGAACTCCTTACCCTATTTAGTCAAGGCTGCCAACAAAAAGCAGCATACATAGCAAAAAAAGAACAAATCTGAAATGTAAATGTTAACTGGACGTTATCAGCCAAGCTGCAAATAAGTGAAAAGTGGCACTGTAGCCTTATTGCTAAAATTAACTCTTCAGCTTTCAACCTATCACTGTTTCTTGCATGCCATTCTGAACTGATTCTTTGGAGGTATACTACTTTTGCCCTGCTAAGCCACTGAATGAAAATATTTTATTAATTTATATATAAACTTCTAAGACTTCTTAAAGCTGCCTTCACACATATCAGTACCTAAAAAATTTCCTTTTTCATCAACTTTATTGTAAAAGTCTCACTTTACACTGCAGAGACAGTTTTATCAATTAATTCCAATTAACTAGAGGCTAATTTTCAGGATTAGACGTGTGCTGGGCATTAATTTAAACAGATAAAAATATTAATAAAGAGTGACATATCACTACCAATGAAAATATGAGGAGGAATATGCTGAGAAGCTAAGGCAGCATTCTTTTTTTTTTTTTTTTAACAAAGCAACTTATGGTATAGCAAGATACAAAGAAAAACACCAGGACAACCATACAAGTATTAACCAAAATAGATAGTATGAATTATTAAAAATTATACGTTACAGAGCAGATTGGCAAAGGCCTATCCAATCAGTAGGCCTATCATTTCAAAAGTAAGACAAAACCAAGACAGTATATCAGTCCAAGCACATTCACTCACACAAAACCTCAGTTCAATTTAGAAATGCCAACCTGCATATGATGTAGTAGAAAACCATTGTATCAGGAGAAAAATCAGTGGTGAAACCATGTGTAAAAGAAAAACTCTGGAGCTCTGCTACGGCACAGTTGTTAAGCTACTTTTACATCATTTTAAATTTAATTTCCTATTACAGTATATTTCATGGGCGGCACGGTGGCGCAGTGGTAGCGCTGCTGCCTCGCAGTTAGGAGACCCCGGTTCGCTTCCCAGGCCCTCCCCACGTGGAGTTTGCATGTTCTCCCCGTGTCCATGTGGGTTTCCTCCGGGCACTCTGGTTTCCTCCCACAGTCCAAAGACATGCAGGTTAGGTGGATTGGCGATTCTAAATTGGCCCTAGTGTGTGCTTGGTGTGTGGGTGTGTTTGTGTGTGTCCTGCGGTGGGTTGGCACCCTGCCTGGGATTGGTTCCTGCCTTGTGTCCTGTGTTGGCTGGGATTGGCTCCAGCAGACCCCCGTGACCCTGTGTTCGGATTCAGCGGGTTGAAAAATGAATGGATGGATGGATGGATGGATGAGTATATTTCATTTACCATCTACAATAGTTTGGCTCTGCTGTAATTTTCAAATGAAATACTGAGGTAAGGAGGTCAAGAAGTATTATTAAGTCTGTAGTATTAAATTCATTATATTATACAAAATTGTTTCAGTACTTAATGTATTGAATAGATAACACGTGAAAAGTGAAAATTAGCCTTCATATGCAGTGTAACATTCCACTACCAAAGTCTATGATGTCTGGATCAATATCTTACATGTCTGTCATTTAGCATCATGCCTACATTGCTGCTCTATACTACTTCAGGATGAGCTTGACAAAAATACTTAGATTACCCTACCACCAGAAGTAGGTCCCAGAATCTCTCTTCTAGAAATGGGGTTCAATCAAGCTGGTTTCAAATTTTGAATTGTTTGATTCAATCTAGAGGAGCCAGGTGAACTGGTATGAACATGTAGTGAGAAAACACAATGGCTTAGCCCAGCTGACTGAAATTACACAAAGGAAAAGGTCCAGGGCATATGGAGGGAATTTTATCTGCTAGATGACCTGGGAATGTGTAAAAATCCCCACAAGTGGAGACTAATGCAAAGAACAGTGTGGCTCGGTCTGTCCAATTATATGGTACTACTAAGATCCAAGATATTTGACTGGAGAATGCAGTGATTTGTTTTTTTTTTAGTCAGCTGACTTTGATTAGTCCATCAGAGATGGAAAAATTATTATAAATTTCAACTTTAACACTGTGTTAATCTTATTAAAGGAATGAGAGGAAAGGAATAACATTTTCTAAGATGTTGCTCATGATTAATTTATTGTTACATAATATTTTCAATATAAATCTGGCAACCTAATTAGACAAGGGATAGACATTGTCCATCTTTCATGAGCTATGCTAGTGAAATTCAACTGTGTTTAAAAGCTTAGGGAAAATATTTAAATAGAAGCTATTATTAAATACAGGACTGACTGAATATGTCAGAATTTCACAGAGCAGGAGCAACCAGGTGCCCAGCAAAGGCTCTCATAGATGGCGAGGGTCTGGAAGTGGGAGCAGAAGGCGGCTTAGAGTGGCACCTCGTAGAACACCGTGGGACTGGGACTGGCAGTGGAGACACAAGCCAGGATTAAAGGTTATCTGAGCCTGTTGGTAGATATCTCCTCAGGCTGAAGAGACCCCATAAGTGTAAGCAGTGCAGACGCTGATTTTAGAAATAAGCACCATGGCTCGGATGGCTTTATAGGAAGGATTCTGCGTTGAATTTTCACCTCGTTTTGAAGGATTATTTATTGTTTACTAGATTTTAGACTCCACATAACCACTTTGATTTTATGGATTTATTTATTATTTTACTGTATGAAGAGCATTGCACTTTAGGACACTGTTTGTTTTAAATAAAAGCACTTGAACATTTGCACTTACTCTTACTGACTGTGTGAGTGTCCTCATTTGCCTGGCTCATTCTCGGTTTCATTATCTAGTTTCCAGGTTGAAGCTGACAGTAACCGTGAAGCCTGCCTGGACTGTCACCTACCTAAAAATCTCTTGTGGAATAACACAAATAACTGAAAGATTACTATAAAACTGACAAAAACAAACATTAAAAATAGGCTATACATTAATACCTTAACTGGTATCCAGTTTAACAATTAATTTTAAGATAGCATTGCTAGTTTTAAAAGCAAAACATTAAATTGCATCTCAAAACATTAAAAGTGTAACATCTGGCATGTTTAAAGGAAGAGGCAATAGTCAAATATCAAAATTTTTATATGTGACATGTACCTTAGAATGAATAGCAAACATCTCAGTAACTATCATCCAAGAGAATTCTAAACAAATTAAATAACACCAAAGATATTTAGGTAAGTCGTACTAATGAACAAACCAGCCAAATCTTAAATAATGAGGTAAATTCAAATGAAGACAAGCAAACCTTATCCAGCAAGGTCAAGCATATTTTTTTCTTATAACATAATGTCAGGTAGAAAAGTTTGTTGAAAACAGAACCTCAAATTAACAAATTTAACTAAGTAAGACATTTGCGGTATCTATTCATTCATCCATTCATTTATTTTCTGAAGCTGCTTAATCCAATCTCATCAAAGTAGGGCCTGCAGCTCAGGAATCTAGATGAGCATTAAAATAAAAAAATAAGTCTCACTGCAGTATTAATCTATGGTCAAATTCAACACAACAAACTCATGTAAGAAATGTAAACAATCAACACATTCACAGATTTTCGGAAGCATTTGTATATATAAACAAACCCCCCTAAAAGTTTTTCATTTTGATGGGAAGAACTGATATTCCAGCATTACAATCAAATGGAAAAATGTTTACTTAAGGCCATCACTTTAATTACAAAATAAATTACCAGTTAATTTCATCAGTTTAATTTATTTTGATTAACTGTGAAACAGAAAGTAGCAAAAAGTTTATCCTTAAGTCAAGTTTATCCTTAAATCTCTCACTTGTGTAGGGACAGGCAAGTAAAATTCAAGCATTGTATTACAGTATTATGAAATTGGTGAAAAAAATACATCTGATCATGCAAATGAAGGCTTTTTGTTAGATAACAATAAGATGACACTTATAAGCTTTTGCTGTGTTTACTCCTTTAGTTATTAGGCACATGTCATTATATAAAAGTCATGTCATATTCTTATGTAACTAATACTTAAAATCAGTATACAAATTAAAATTTCGACTTTTTAATGTTGGTCAACTTTGTGAAATATGTCATCAATAACAAACTGTAATTAATATCAGTTTTGTTCACTGTCAATAGTTTATTTATTTCTGCATGTTCATATAGTTTTAAATGAATTAAGTTGATAATTGTTCTGCTTTAAATAGATGACAATCTGCCCTACACCTCCCACACCACTTCAATACATTGGCCCTCATCCAAATGATCATTTGTATTTCTATTTTAAAAATGAAATGTATTTCCACTCATATAAAAGAGTTACTTAGAAACTACCAAGGGATCATATCATTACAAAGTATTTCTTTGTAGCTTATAACAAAAGAGCATGTCTATTCAAGCTATATCAAATAGCAATGCCATGGCAACCAACACAATTATAAAAATGGAATTGGAAATACTGTATATAAAAAGAATCTAAATCCATTTCTTGCAACAGTTCATGTAATGGGCAAGCTACCTCATATTCACACTAATCCAGACCAATATCAAATTAAGCAGGAAAAGCCAATGAATCTCTATATACCAATATCAATACAGATTTATCACAATTAAATACAATGTACTCTTATACAGTACTCTCTCATTGGGCTGGCCCATAGGGCTGCAGAGATTTACAAATACAAACTTCTAACAGTAAAATTACAGAGCACAATGCTTCATGAATGGCTATTGAGTAAGTAAAGGTTTTGCAAACAATTAGAAACATCATTGTAAACTTAGCGGTGTTTTGTTTTGTTTATTTCCTTTCTCTCCTAAAGGCAATTCAAAGTACTGATTCTGATCTACACTTACATTTGGCATTCCTTACCACGATTAATGTAATCAAGTATGTGATGCACTGTGACATGATGTCACAGCTGTGAAAATGCAAATTACACATATTTTGGAATGATAACAGTTTCTTGAAAAAGAGTAATATACCAAACTCAATAGAAATGTCTCAATTTTTTTTTATTTAAAATTTCACTAAAACATTGTGTTCCTTCTCTTTTCTTGTACCAGAAAAAAACTGTCACTGTAATGTAAACAAAGAAATAATACTATGTGACAAATTACACTTTGGTTATTAATTAGCATCCATATTTCTATTCTTTATCTGACTCGAAGAGTACTAGGGTGTTGTACCGTGTTAGCCATAATGACTAAAACCACTGAATATAATGTCCCTCTTTTATGTGAAGGATTTCTTCAATTTTAAAGTCTTTAATTCAATTTTCTTCTCAGCAACATGGTCTTGCTGTTAATAGCAACCTTTTCATGGCTTCTGAATAAACAATGAACCAAGCAACCTTTGCTTTACAATTGTTAAAAAAAATGCAATTTCTTTATTGTTCAATTATATTATTGGAAGAATCCACTCTCCTTTATCATGATGAAAATATAGGAAGTGAAACAAAGTTGAAGTTTTTCACAGAACCTAATCAGTTTTTCAAACAGTGCCATAAGGATTGAAAGGTGTTAACAAAAGCAATGACTTGTGCTTTCAATACTAGCTACCCAGACCTATTAAGGCATACAAGTCAAAACAAAATGTATGAAAATGATCACATTTTTACAAAATATTTACATGATATACTGTAAAGACATTGTTGCCACCCACAAAATCTTCATAATTTTAATTCTAATTAACTCATGTTTTTTACAGACCCCATATTATTTACTAATGGAATGGAATGAGAGGCACACAAGGAGAATTGGAGAGATAGAAATTCAGTTTTATAAACAAGGATGTTAAAAGGCAGTCGTAGAAAAATACCAGCAAGAGGCAAAAGTTTAACTTATAAAATGGAAAAATGTTAACAATAATAATTGTGGGAAAACAAGAATGAAATTACCCAGACAACATTAACTGCATATGCAGTATATACAGTATACACCAATCAGCCACATTAAAATCACGGAGAACTGAAGTGAATGACAATGATTTTCATGTTACAATGGCACTTCTCAAGGTGTGGGAGATATTAGGCAGTAACTCAGCAGTCAGTTCTTGAAGGTAGTGTGTTGGAAATGAGAAAAATGGGGACGTGTACAGATCCTGAGTGACTTTCACACGGGCCAAATTATAATTACTAGACGACTGAGTGAGAGCATCTCCAAAACGACAAGTCTTTTGAGGTATTCCCGGGATGCACTGGTTAGTACTTAGTAAAAGTGGTCCAAGGAAGGACAACTGGTGAACTGCCAACAGTCTCATCGGTGCCCAAAGCTCATTGATTGCACACAAGGAGTAAATTCTAGCTCGTCTTGGTATGATCTCACAGAAGAGTTACTTTAACACAAAATGCTGAAAAACTTAATGCTAGCCAAGACAGAAAGGTGTCAGATATACAATGCATTGCAGCATTTTGCATATGGGGTTGTGTAGCCACAAACTGGTCAGAGTGCACACGCTGACACCAGTTCAATGACAAAAGCACCTACAATGAGGCACACAAGGATCAGAACTAGACCACAGAGCATTGAAAGAAGATGGCCTGGTCTGATGAATCACATTTTCTTTTAGATCATGTGGACGATCAAGTGCGCGTGTGTCATTTTAGCTTAGGAAAAAGATGGCAGCAGGATGCAATATGAGAAGAAGGCAAGGCAGCGGAGGCAGTCTGATGCTCTGGGCAATGTTCTGCTAGCATACCTTGGATCCTGACATTCAATGTAGAAGTACCATTCAATGGTATTCCCTGATGGCAGTGGCCTCTTTCAGTAGAATAAAGTGCCCTGCCACATTATAAAAATTGTTCAGGAACAGATTGAGGAACACGACAAAGAGGTTAATGTGTTGAATTTGCCTGCAAATTCCTCCGATCTCAATCCAAATGAGAATCTGTGGGATGTGCTGAAAAACCAAGTTTGATCCATGGAGGCCCCACCTTGCAATTTACAAGAGTCAGGGGAACTTCTGCTAATGTATTGGTGTCCAAAAACACAGGAAACCTTCAGAGGTTGTGTGGAGTGTTTGCCTCAACAAATCAGAGCTGAGCTGTTGTGGCAGCACAAGGGGTACCTGAACAATGATAGATAGATAGATAGATAGATAGATAGATAGATAGATAGATAGATAGATAGATAGATAGATAGATAGATAGATAGATAGATAGATAGATAGATAGATAGATAGATAGATAGATAGATAGATAGATAGATAGATAGATAGATAGATAGATAGATAGATAGATAGATAGATAGATAGATAGATAGATAGATAGATAGACAGACAGACAGACAGACAGACAGACAGACAGACAGACAGACAGACAGACAGACAGACAGACAGACAGACAGACAGACAGACAGACAGACAGACAGACAGACAGATAGATAGATAGATAGATAGATAGATAGATAGATTTACTCTTAACCACTTTCTTCCTTAAATCATCAATTACTTTCAGATATCACTGGTTGCTGAGTCTGGCACAGGAAACTTTCCAATGGTTAAAAGCAAGCAAGAGAAAATAAACCAAAAAACCCAAAATCACAAACATCTTTGTTATTAAGAAAGGTTTTTACTAGTTAAAATAAAGCAGGTAAAGGTGATTGTTCATTATACTTTAAAGTATATATTGCATTTGATTTCAATAATATGTAGCACTTTCCTCTGGGTACTCCAGTTTCCTCCCACAGTCCAAAGACATGCAAGTTAGGTGCATTGGCGATTCTAAATTGTCCCTAGTGTGTGCTTGGTGTATGGGTGTGTGTGTGTGTGTGTGTGTGTGCGCGTGTGTGTGTGTGTGTGTGTTTGTGCGCCCTGCGGTGGGCTGGCGCCCTGCCCAGAGTTTGTTTCCTGCCTCGCGCCCTGTGTTGGCTGGGATTGGCTCCAGCAGACCCCCGTGACCCTGTAGTTAGGATATAGCGGATTGGATAATGGATGGATGGATGGATGGATAAAATGCAGCATTGTATATTTGATTGACTTATAGATATCTTTACCAAGAATGAGCTACAAATCAATAAAATGATTAATTGCTCTATTCCAGCATTGTGCTTTAAATGCTTGTTACTGAATGCAATTTGTTGCTCTTTAGGGTTTTCAACTGTTTGTGATTACACTACACTCAAAAGTGCTCACAATATAATAGCAGATAGTAAATTGCCAACAGAGAATCCATCATTGCAAAAGCAGAGCCTGCACAGGGTTAATACAAGTAATAACATTCAATTGGATTAATGCTTAATAACAATTGGATAAATGAATAATGTCATTGTTATTGTATTTTATTTTATTTACTTAGTAATGTTTTCATATAGCTCTTCAGAATCTGTAAGACACACTATATATTCAGAAATATTCTGAATAGAAATATTTTTCTAAAATTAAAATGGATCTGATTGGAACATTTTTAAAAGTAATTTTGTAATATCAGAAATAAATTCAAATTTTAATTATGGATACCACAGTGAAAGTATTGACAAAACAATGTGATTCATATCCTGCAAACTGTCAATCTATCAGATATGTGCACAGCCCAATTACTCTTTCAAATGCTGTTGCTGTCTGATCTTAAAGCCCAGACAGTGGCTTCTGATGCAAGGACACTGAGCTGTGAAGACAGACAACAAAACAATTGCCTACTAACCAAGAAATATTTACTCAAGTCCATGATCCAAAAAGCAAGGTCAAAAAAGGAGACAATATTTAAAAAACAAGTAAGCAGTAACAGACGAAGTATCAAAATTGACATTGTTAGGCACCAAATAAACATGAGTGTAGAGAGGGAAAACTTCATATGGAAAGAAGAGCTAGCAGCAGAACCCCCATTTAAACTATGCAAACTAATGCAATGTCTCACAATACTCCCATGCCCTCCATTTTCTTTATAGTCATTGTGCTGCCCAAATAGGAAAGTTGTGCATATGCCACAAATTGTGTCTTTAGGAAACATTTTTTTAAAATAACTTCAACTTAAAGTACACATTATACTTCATCACATGTGCATGATTATCCCATAATTGGTTTTACGTTCAAATGTGACACTTTATAGATAAGTATATGCATAAAAATGTATTGTCTTGACAAATCACAAAGAAAAAAGTTGCTGGAATGCGCCGGCCAATTAAGATAAAAATTTTGTTTTTGATAATGTTACTATTATTTACTGTCTTTTACAGGAACTTTAACTAAAGCCACATACAGTATATAATTAGGATTTACTGACATTTTTAGATTATGGCTCATGACTTCATTCAGGCACATTTTAAAAGATAATAGTCTGAGAAATACTGTGCATCTAAAAGATTGCCAAATTTGCTTCAGAAGGTTAGCAATGCATTGCTGAAATCAAACAAAAATGATGAAGCATATGCATATGTATTAAAATAACAAATAAAATTATAATAAACAATCCTGCCAGAAGCCTATGCAGGATACTGCATCAGTTTATATTTAGCTACTATAAAGAAGAAATTTAAACCAATGTATTAAAAAATCATAGTTGTGGGAACACTCGACTGTCAGTGAATTGCTTTAATAGTTGAATTAACTGCAGAGACAGAGGTCCACTCTGTAATCAGAAGTATCCATTCTGACATTAACTTTCATATAGACATGCTCAAACTACCTGCCCTAAATGTAACCTGCCAGCCAAACTTAGTCCCACTGGTCTTCACTGTTACAATTGCAGGAAATTGCCTGACACCTGCTTAAATGGACTTAAACAGTAACAGTAAAAATAAACCAAACACAACATTTTTTACCATTTAGTCACTGACTGCCTAAAGGATGCAGTTTCCCTCCAATGAGTCTCCTGGGAAGTATGTGACCCCTACCTGAAGCACTCACCCAACACTGCATATTACCTTCATGCATATTTATGTAAGTTTAATTACTTCCCACTAAGTGAACAAATCCCATGGTAAAGTGGCAAAACTGTGGCAAATAAATAAATCACCACACTTATTTTAGGTACTAAGAAACAAACATAAAACTGACAACAACTTACATACTCTAAAAGAATGCAAAATCAGAGGACAAGAAGATTATGGGGATTAAGTTTACAAGATAGATCGGTAATCTGTGTTGAGTGACTTTCCATTTCAGAAATGTCCAGGTGAATACTGGTTCTTAGAAAAAGGATTTATTTAACTTTACCAGAATAATGTTTATATTATTATTTTATTCATCAAATTGGAAATTGTTATTATATTCTGTTTCTTATCCAGAAAATAAGTGTCAATTCTGGTGAAATTTCTTGTATTAAAAAGATGATGTCTTTTTAGATTAAAAATTAAGATACAGTCTTTCAGTTTCTAGAGAAAATAGGTTTGTGTTATTTGCCTTCTTTAATTTTGCATTATCTTGGCAGGGCTGATTACCTGTAAATTAATTTAGGAATGACCATGAATAACAAAATATAAAATTATTTCACACATTTTCTTTTTATAAACTGTGTGTACTGTATGTATTATTGTCCTGCACAGTTGTGATAATGTGGATATATTAAATATTTCATTAGCTAAATCACTTTATACACTAAGGTCATTACTTAAAACATAATTGTATGCCTATGATGTACCAGAAGTACAACAACGAAACAGAAGTTATTTTAACTGTGTACCTATGTTTTGGTAGAAATTTTATAAAAGGTGCAACTTATACCAAAAATATTATCAAAAACCTGACTAAATGCTAAAGAAAAGTTGTTTATGGAAGAATCTATATATTCAGTGGCTACAAACATACATAAAATGCAGCAACATCTCAAATGAAGTAATACCACACTAAGATGCTAGTGTATATCATGGTTTCAGCATTACTGAGTGATTATGACCAATTCTAATCAATGTCTTTATATTAAGTACTGCCAAGTGAATTGTATAACACATACATTTTAAGATCAGATTACAGTATACTAATATGATGCCATTACTGTCTCTTTTTTGCCATTAAGGGTTTCCCTGCACTTGGCAGCTGTACTGTCTAGACAAAAACCTCAAGCACAACATGGTCTGTCAATATGATTGAATCCCAAGAAATCTGTAAGTCAGGGAAATCTGGGAAATGACAGGGAGTTGTAAACAGTTACTTTAAAAACAGAGTATAATTGATAATGGCTACATTCTCACCTTTCCTTTAATAGTACCAATTAATATCTCTGTGTTAAAATTAAACAAGTCCAGGAAAACTGGCATGGAAAGTTACCATACATTTTATTAATTTTAAGTTCATCTTGAAAATGCTTTAACTCCTTACAAAATACCATAAATATACATTTAAGAAAAATATAAATACATATAAACTGATTTTATTCTAGTGATTCTTGAAATAATCCTTTGCAGCTAACATCTACACAAAATGATTCCTTCCTGATGGTTAAACCATCTCATGTTAATTTATCTTCAGTAAAAAGCAATATCCCATGAGCATCAATGAAGATTTATTTACAGCAAACAGGTATGTTTTTCTCTATATGGTTTATTGGCCTCAAGCCAGCAGGAATTTGTAAATCTTGATCTTCGACTTTTATGGTTAACATTTGTCAGGTGCTGTTTCAATGTTGGTAACAGATACTAAACATGTTTCTCTTACAGCAAACTGTTTCAACATGAAACTAATATGAGCCATCTTCTAACTGCTGAGGTGGTAGCTTTTGAGGAATAACATAGGAAAAAGAGATGGTGAAGGTGCTTTTCTCTGATTGCCTAAAAATGTTGGTCAAAACTCCATGCTCCACATTTAAAATATGTACAAACACATCTGATCTACGTAAAGCTTAGCCTGGAACTCAGAAGACCTTTCAATACTGGATATGGAGATATAAAGCTAATCCCATAATATTATGTTCTGTTTTAATCATTACTAGACCAGCCTTTAGAATTACACCTAAAATATATACAGTACAGTATAACTAAAAATGAATAATAGTACAGGTGATATACTGCAGTGCAATGCAAGATAATAATTATTCTGCACTGCATATTGCAGAAAGCTTTACACCAGGCTTCTTTGATTGTGACATTGAGAGCTACAAGTCTAAGTTACAAATAATCATACAAATACTAACAATCCTGCTCTTTTAATGTTTCAATTAAATTCTGTGTGGCTTAGAATCTGTGTCTGAATGAGCGCCTTATCATGCTTTTCTGAACACGGTGCTAGAAAGAGGCCAGTGGATGCACCTGCATGGTGGTCTTTCACTCTAAAATAAGAGGAAAGGTCTTAATTAGAAAAGGCAAGTGACTTAATTCCAAGGAGATAAAACCAACCAGCATTAACTGAAATGACTGTGTATCTAACAGGCAAGAGGGGCATTGGTAACAAAACTGGAAAAGCAACTAAGATTTTTAAAGGTCAATAAAGCACAAAGGATATTTACTACAATACTCAAGAGACTATTATCCAGACCACCCACAAAATGCAAAAGCTCACAGTCCTGCTTTAAGTGCCACTGTTGAAAACAATTCTATTTGTCAGGAACAGAACATAAGAAATTGGACCAGAAATTGTACACTGCCTGTAGGAGTCTACAAAAAAGCTTGTGATTAAAACACACATACTGTAACTGTACAGCACATTTTTTCTTATTCTGTAAAGCAGAAAAACTCAATACTTCAAAAAACATTAGTAGCACCCATGTGATGCTTTTTATATTCCCTTGGATGGACAGCTAGCAGGGGATCTCCTTTTTCATAATCACATTAATTATTGATTAAACGTCTTTGGGACATACAGTACATTGCAATATATAGATTTTTGAAGGGTGCAATAATTGATAACCTGCAGCAAATAAGATTGAAAAATGGCTTGGATAAAACAGGACCCTCATCCAACTCCCACACATACAAATGCAATAAGGGAAATGCCAAGATGGCCATGAGATGAGGCAGTAGGCACGCTACTGGACAGGAAAAAATGAAAAAAAAAATCCAACATCCAACCATCTGAACAACCAGTGGTAGCCATATGATATTGGAAAAGGATAGGTAATAACTGCGGTGTGTTGGCACCCTGCCCGGGATTGGTTCCTGCCTTGTGCCCTGTGTTGGCTGGAATTGGCTCCAGCAGACCCCCGTGACCCTGTGTTTAGATTCAGCGGGTTGGAAAATGGATGGATGGATGGATAGGTAATAATCAATAATGCAGAGTTTATCGGTTATAGAGGTGAGAGCGAGAACAAAGAGGCCCAGACAGAGAGGGGAAAAAAAGGGCTATTTTCAACTTTACAACTTAAGAATCCATACACGTGATAAAGACTTATGAATACACTGTGTAAAAGTAGAGTTATGGAAATACAAGATTTTATCGATTAGACTCATGTCTCAGTGACCTGGGAACATCTAGCAGACCTTAGCAAGGAATTTAATTTTCTTTCCATTAGAAAAGTAGATTGGTCATAGAACACTTTCTTTAGTACTGCTGCAGAATTTTGAATGTATAGAAATAAAAAAGTGATCGCTTATGAGAAGAATGAAAAAAAGAAACAATGAAAGAAAATTCCACTACACCTACAACAAAACCTCTATAAGATGATTATGATTACAGACTGATCTTTAAAAATAAATTTCAAACATTATATTTTTTATGTTTCATATAATTCTACACATGACAAATCTTAAGTAGGCAGGCAAACTTCGCCCATGCACAAAAAAAATCAGCTACTGAAGTTTCAAAATGGAATGCAGAAAGGGAAAACTGATAAGCAAGCAGTAAACAGCTTGTATTTAATTTAATTTAATGTTAGATAGATAGATAGATAGATAGATAGATAGATAGATAGATAGATAGATAGATAGATAGATAGATAGATAGATAGATAGATAGATAGATAGATAGATACTTACTTACTTACTTACTTACTTACTTACTTACTTACTTACTTACTTACTTACTTACTTACTTAAATAATTAATTAATTAATTAATTAATTAATTAATTAATTAATTAATTAATTAATTAATCAATCCCAAGGGGAAATTCACATACTCCAGCAGCACCTTACTGATACAAAAAACAATATTAAATTAAAGATTGATATTAATGCAGGTAAAAACAGTCAATAACTTTGTATAATGTTAATGTTTACACCCCCAGGTGGAATTGAAGAGTCGCATAGTTTGGGGGAGGAACAATCTTCTCAGTCTGTCAGTGGAGCAGGACAGTGACAGCAGTCTGTCGCTGAAGCTGCTTTTCTGTCTGGAGATGACACTGTTTAGTGGATGCAGTGGATTTTCCATAATTGATAGGAGCCTGCTGAGTGCCCGTCGCTCTGCCACAGATGTCAAACCGTCAAGCTCCATGCCTACAATAGAGCCTGCCTTCCTCACCAGTTTGTCCAGGCGTGAGGCGTCTTTCTTCTTAATGCTGCCTCCCCAGCACACCACCGCGTAGAAGAGGGTGCTCGCCACAACCGTCTGATAGAACATCTGCAGCATCTTACTGCAGATGTTGAAGGACGCCAGCCTTCTAAGGAAGTATAACCGGCTCTGTCCTTTCTTACACAGAGCATCAGTATTGGCAGTCCAGTCTAATTTATCATCCAGCTGCACTCCCAGGTATTTATAGGTCTGCACCATCTGCACACAGTCACCTCTGATGATCACGGGGTCCATGAGGGGTCTAGGCTTCCTAAAATCCACCACCAGCTGCTTGGTTTTGCTGGTGTTCAGGTGTAGGTGGTTTGAGTTGCACCATTTAACAAAGTCATTGATTAGGTCCCTATACTCCTCCTCCTGCCCACTCCTGATGCAGCCCACGATAGCAGTGTCATCAGCGAACTTTTGCACGTGGCAGGACTCCGAGTTGTATTGGAAGTCCGATGTATATAGGCTGAACAGGACCGGAGAAAGTACAGTCCTTTGTGGCGCTCCTGTGTTGCTGACCACAATGTCACACGTGCAGTTCCCAAGACGCACATACTGAGGTCTGTCTGTAAGATAGTCCACGATCCATGCCACCAGGTATGAATCTACTCCCATCTCTGTCAGCTTGTCCCTAAGGAGCAGAGGTTGGATTGTGTTGAAGGCGCTAGAGAAGTCTAGAAACATAATTCTTACAGCACCGCTGCCTCTGTCCAAGTGGGAGATGGATCGATGTAGCATATAGATGATGGCATCCTCCGCTCTCACCTTCTCCTGATATGCAAACTGCAGAGGGTCGAGGGCGTGTTGAACCTGTGGCCTCAGGTGGTGAAGCAGCAGCCTCTCCATGGTCTTCATCACATGTGATGTCAGAGCAACAGGCCGGAAGTCATTCAGCTCACTAGGACGTGATACCTTTGGGACTGGGGTGATGCAAGATGTTTTCCAAAGCCTCGGGACTCTCCCCTGTTCCAGGCTCAGGTTGAAGATGCGCTGTAGAGGACCCCCCAGCTCCGATGCACAGACCTTCAGCAGTCGTGGCAATACTCCATCTCGACCTGCTGCTTTGCTGGCACGAAGTCTCCTCAGCTCTCTGCTCACTTGCGCTGTTGTAATTATGGGTGGGGATGTCTCTCCTATGCTGGAATTAGCAGAAGGATGTGTGCAGGGTGCAGTACTCCGAGGTGAGAGTGAGAGTGGGTTAGGGTGGTCAAACCTGTTAAAGAAGTTGTTCATTTGGTTTGCTGTCTTCACGTCTCTCTCGATTAATTCCAGTATGTAAACTGTATGCTAATGTTTCTATCATGATGGCTTTTGCTCATCTCCATTGTAGCATCCAAGTTTTGCTGCCTAATATGTGCCATCAACAAAAACATATAATCAGTTTTACAATAAATGTATTTACAGAGCAAGCTAGATGGTAGCCTTATCTCAAGATACTTAGTCATTGGCCAATGGCTGAAACTACAGCTTTACAAACAAGAAACATGGAACTGTCGCAGGACTCAAAAAAATAACTACCAACACAGATGCAAGCAACAAGGTTGAAAGCAAAACAATACACTTGCTCAAATATGAGAAGTTTTTAAATTTCTGGTTATTATTAAAAAAACACCTGAGCTAGCTGGCAAGGTTACTTTTAAACACACAGACTCTGCAAATAAATGTTTGGCAGAATGTAAGCAGGAACAATGAAGCAACAGTAAAGGCAAACCACTGACCCTACACCACATGTAAATTATTTCTATCAGAGGCATTATTTTCTTTATTGTGGTTATTGAAACATACAATTGACAGTCATTCTGACTTATTTATTTAACAAAAAGTTTAATTTGTTCTTTCCACGAAGTTCTTCTATACACAAAGAAAGATATAAAATACTCCAAATCCAAACTAAAAAGAGATACTCGCCACATATAAAGAACGGTCAACTGTCAGCCATTTTGATAAGGTCTGGTATTGAACATTACAGAAGCTATCACAGGAAGGGATTTTAGCTGGAAGTGCATGGGTCAGGTGACTTCTGTTTCCTGTTCAAGGGGAGGTTACACCCATTACTGTGGAGCAGGGAGGGAAAGACAAAATGCTCATTCAGTTGCTTACTTTTAAAATATTTATTTTTCACTTGTTTATTTATACTGTATTTATTTTTTAGTATGGAATAATTTTTATAGCTGTGTTGAAAAAACAGTTTGAATTCATATTACTGGTGTATTTAAAAAAATGGTTTTGCTCTTTTAACAAGTGGTCAATTACAAAACAAAATTCTTTACTGGGAATTTTTCACTTAAACCACCTTCCAGCCTCACCACACATACAATCTGCAGCTGTATCTAAGCTAATGATCTAATCTAAATTGTGAATTTCCCCTTGGGATTAATAAAGTATCTATCTATCTATCTATCTATCTATCTATCTATCTATCTAATCAAAAAAGTAGTTAACCATTAGCGCAGGACAAAGTATTAAAATCAGAAATAAAACTCTTAAGGTTAAGGTTTTGCGTTGTTTTTAATGCACAATCATTAACTTTCAGTAAATCGAAATGAATCTATTATTAATTTTATATTTTAAATATATAAAAGTAAATATTGCCAGTTATAAATTTCATATGAATTACACTTTTTCTTTAAAAGAAAATGACATTTTGTGCGTGTGTACATATGCTATGTTAAAGTTAAACCTAATATCTGAGTTTTAGAAGTGTGAACGTCCAAATAGTTAAACCTAACATACCGAATCTAAACAGCCCTTTTCAGACCTTATTTTTAATACGGTTACTTCTAATCCACAGTTGAAGTTTCATAAAAACCTTACTATGCAAAAATTGTTGAAGTTCAAACATTTTCTAATATAGAAGACACTTTTAAAATACAAATAAGATGCATTAGATTTGATCTGCTAGTACTATCAGAAATCTTTTTCAGTAAAAGTTTGTATTTCTTTGTGATGCTAAGAAAAGCCAAGCAAAATCATAATAGCTAACACGGTACAACACCCTAGTACTTTGTGATGCTAATAAAATAAGTTGACATAGTCCCAAATTTCTTATGAGACGCATTTACAGAAGTTATTGAGCATTTGTTTGAAATCTTGAGATTCTACAGACAAGTTGGATGAAAACATATCCAAGCAGGTCTTTCTGCTTAAACAAGTGTTGCAAAATCTGGGGCATGACAGAAATCTGAAGAAGAAAAATCAAAGAAGAGCTAAAGACAAACATGCAATAAAAACTAAACTACTAACTAACCTGAGTGCTGTTTAAATGATAGTGTTGCTGGATTTAGTATTTATTAAAGAATTACACACTGTTAAGATGTTCATTACAGGGTAAGTAAATCAACAATGCAATAAATAAATACAGATTTACAGTATATGCTCTTGCAATATTTAAGGCACTGAAAAACCTGTGTCATCAGTTAAATCAGTGGTCTCAGACTCCGGTCATAGAGGGCCGCAGTGGCTGCAGGTTTTCATTCTTACCCTTTTCTTAATTGGTGACCAGTCTTTGCTGCTAATTAATTCCTTTTCCAAACTTTGCTTCTTGGGTTTTGTCATGTGCATTTTTATACTGTAACTGTACATTATTTTTTACTGATGCTCTTCGTTAATGTACATCCAAGCTCTCCCTAGTGCGGTCAATAATGTTTTTTGTTCCAAAGAATTTCTTCATCGTTCCTCTGAATTGCCTCATTTCTTTCTTTAAATGGCACCCAAACAGAAATTAAATGTGGAGTAAGCCAACAGAAGACTAACTAAGTCTAAGGGCCTCAAATTTCAACCAGTTTCACTCCAACCAATTGCTTAATTAGCCAATTCTTGTTGTTAATTTAACCCGTTCTTTAATTCCATGGCTTGTTGCTGCTCTCATTGTGCAATAGCATACATTTCCAAAATTATTGATTTTCTTTCTTTATTTTCAGATATTGTATGATGGACACAGTTTGCTGGTCATGTTTCGGCTCATTTTATATCTCATTATTGTTTAACTGCTAATTAAGGAAAAGAAAACAATTGAGGTCTCTGAGTGTTCAAGAACAAGTCAATTAAAATTAATTCAAAAACAGCAGCAGAAAAAACAGGTCACCAATTAAGATAATATATATATATATATATATATATATATATATATATATATATATATATATATATATATATACAGTAATCCCTCCTCCATCGCGGGGGTTGCGTTCCAGAGCCACCCGCGAAATAAGAAAATCCGCGAAGTAGAAACCATATGTTTATATGGTTATTTTTATATTGTCATGCTTGGGTCTCAGATTTGCGCAGAAACACAGGAGGTTGTAGAGAGACAGGAACGTTATTCAAACACTGCAAACAAACATTTGTCTCTTTTTCAAAAGTTTAAACTGTGCTCCATGACAAGACAGAGATGACAGTTCTGTCTCACAATTAAAAGAATGCAAACATATCTTCCTCTTCAAAGGAGTGTACGTCAGGAGCAGTGACTGTCATAAAGACAGAGAAAGCAAACAAATCAATAGGCTTTTAAGTATGCGAAGCACCGCGGCACAAAGCTGTTGAAGGCGGCAGCTCACACCCCCTCCGTCAGGAGCAGAGAGAGAGAGAGAGAGAGAGAGTTTGTTTTTCAGTCAAAAATCAATACGTGCCCTTCGAGCTTTTAAGTATGCGAAGCACTGTGCAGCATGTCATTTCAGGAAGCAGCTGCACAAAAGATAGCAACGTGAAGATAATCTTTCAGCATTTTTAGACGAGCGTCCGTATCGTCTAGGTGTGCCAACAGCCCCCCTGCTCAATCCCCATACGTCAGGATCACAGATAGTCAGCGCAAGAGAGAGAGAAAAGTAAGCAATCTAGCTTCTCAGCCATCTGCCAATAGCGTCCCTTGTATGAAATCAACTGGGCAAACCAACTGAGGAAACATGTACCAGAAATTAAAAGACCCATTGTCCGCAGAAATCCGCAAACCAGCAAAAAATCCGCGATATATATTTAAATATGCTTACATATAAAATCCGCGATGGAGTGAAGCCGCGAAAGGCGAAGCGCGATATAGCGAGGGATCACTGTATATATATATATGTATATATGTAAATACTTTTTAAAAACCACACTTATATTAAGTTAAAAAGTGTACTAAAAAGTAAAAAATAAGTCTCTCATACATCATTCATAAAATAAAAGTGTAGGCACTTTTCATCAATCAATAAAATCTTAGCAAAAGCGCCCACGCTTTTATTTTACGAGTGATGTATGAGAGACTTATTTTTTACTTTTTAGTACAGTTTTTAACTTAATATAAGCGTGGCTTTTAAAAAGTATTTTTTTATATATTATTTTCAACTTTTAAGTCTTGGGTTTATTTTAGTATAATTTTGTAATCGATATTTTAACACTTCCTTTAATATTTCTATCCGTTACTAGCGCCATCTATTGGTGAAATCTTTAACTATTCTTCATATGAAAATTTTATTTCTTAATTAACATGGATTAATTGATCAAATTGTGAAACTGATTATTGATTCATGAATTGTCATCAGAAGTGAGTAAGTGTGCAAAATTTCAAGTCATTTGGACAATAGGAAGTGGGTTAAATATCGATTACAAGATTTGTACCAGACAACAAACAGGTGAAGTTAAAAGAAGCGTGGTAATAATAATAATAAAAAAATAATTAGAATGAAAACCTGCAGCCACTGTGACCCTCCTGTTTGAGACCATTGAGTAAAATTCTATTGCAACTCATATGATGTACATTATTGTCACAAACATCACAAAGATACTGTTTTCAGAAAGAAAATTAAACACACTTTATCATAGCAATGTCTTACAGATTTCAAAGCCATACCCAGAACTGACAGTGAAGATATGACAAAATAAAATATGCTCTTAGGATTTTTTTTGCCTCTTTTCACACTGGGTACATGTTTCTGTTCCAAAAGTAAATGAAACTCCTTAATCAAGAGAACACATTCTCATTTCTTTCAGATATAATGTGCATTGCTACTGCATAGTGTAGGTTCTGAGATCTGGGAACAGGATTTATTTCAATATTTTATTGCATTTACAAAATGTTCAGTTTAATTTCAGGTGAAAAGTAACATATTAAAAATAACACACATCAGAAGAAAAAAAACTGCTTTTTATAAAAATACTGTAAAAATTAACATCCTTACTGATCATTTTTGCACACAAAGCCAGATACACTGCACAATATCCATCCATCCATCTTCCAACCCGCTGAATCCGAACACAGGGTCACGGGGGTCTGCTGGAGCCAATCCCAGCCAACACAGGGCACAAGGCAGGAACCAATCCAGGGCAGGGTGCCAACCCACCGCAGGACACACACAAACACACCTACACACCAAGCACACACTAGGGCCAATTTAGAATCACCAATCCACCTAACCTGCATGTCTTTGGACTGTGGGAGGAAACCGGAGCGCCCGGAGGAAACCCACGCAGACACGGGGAGAACATGCAAACTCCACGCAGGGTGGACCTGGGAAGCGAACCCGGGTCCCCAGGTCTTCCAACTGCGAGGCAGCAGCGCTACCCACTGCGCCACCGTGCCGCCCTGCACAATATTGATTTCTGAATTATCCACATATATCCAAGTATTTATATATATATATCTATTATAATAAAAAAAAAATCTTGGGACGAGACAAGACTAATTCTGCGACAAGACGTGACTTTTTGAAGAGACTTTTTGTAAGGAAATCATACGAGATGGAGACTTTTGCCATGAGATTCTTTCAAGTCACACCTTACTTACAACTATTTTCAAACAAGAAATCATCAGGTCATCTGGTGCATTCCAGCACTTAACCTGGACAGACACCAGTCCATTAAAGGGCTTACTTAGGCTCAACACACACACACTTATGAAGATCCAGTTTAGAATCACCCATTCATATAAATATGGCAGCAAGAAACGATGAAGTCAAAGGAATTAATGCGAAAACTGTCGATCAATTACTAAGCAAATTGGTTAAATGCGTATCAATAGACTATGCTGAAGCAGCTGGTGGTGATGGTGCGGAAAATGAAAACATCAACTTACAATATCCCGTAGAATATCTACAACCATTAACACCGTCCGGTCTTCCACTGGCCAAATTACCATTGAAAGAAGGATGTATCGTAATGTTATTGTGTAATTTATGTATGAGTGATGGGCTATGCAATAGGACAAGATTAGTTGTACAACAATTCTGACATGTAAAATTTTAACAGGCGAGAAGAAAGGTAATGTAGTACATCTTCCACAGATAACAGACACCAAAGGAAATTGTAATATGCTGTTCATATTAAAACGTTTAGAATTTCCTGTTAGAATAGCTTTTGCTATGACAATTAACAAGTCACACGGACAAACATTCAAAAAAGTTAGCTTATTTATCAGTGAGAAAGAAACGATATTCACTCACAGGAAGTTATACGTTGTGTTGTCATGATGAAACTCCAAACATGGAATCAAAATTCAATGTGATCTTGAATTTAAGTTATTTCCAAATACAGTATTGTTTTAACTGAAGTTTTAAAGTAAAAGTGGAAATAATGCATATGTAACAATTCCCATGAAAATAACAATCTCTCTAAATTGCATATCCGGTTAACCAAACCTGAGGGTTGTCGAGGATTGATATCTCAATCAACTGTGATTATGTTTTTAAACTTTGCTTCTTGGGCTTTGTCATGTACATTTTTATACTGTAACTGTACATTATTTTTTAGTGATGCTCTTCATTAATATACATCCAAGCTCTCCTTAGTGCTGTCAATAATGTTTTTTGTATACATGTGGTATGACTTGAAATTATTGTACTTCTCATTTTTCATTTTTAATATTATTGTACTGATTATTTTTTAATATTATGTTATTTTCTTATGTGCTCTGCAAAGAATCTGAAGATGATATTAATGACTCCAAACAAAATAAAGAGGGTAACAGAACAGGGTGCACTCTTGGCAGTCTCTGTCAAAGCAGAATGATTCACTGGAAGTCAAAGTATACAAAATTACTTTTTTTAATTAAACAAATAAACACAACAGAGACATAAACAAATGAAGTGGAGGGTGCAGCAGCCCTTCAGTCAAAAACCTCAATTGATCTGAGCCACATATCTGAGCACAGCTGATAAAATATTCTGAACAGGATGCTAATATGGATGGAAATAGTTAAATGAAATACATAAATCGAAGAAAAAGGCAACTGTGCAAACAAAATGTGTGATCTTTTCTATTTACAATATGAGTTGGTATGGGGTACATTTTACTTTTTATAGTAATACATTATTTTTTTTATTAATAATATACTAAGCTGTAATTAAAGCAAAAGGTGGTTACACAAAATACGGACACAGAGAGGAGATCCTTTATCAATTCAAACTTTATTAGTTTTTTACTTATTATTACTTTTATATTTCCAAACTGTTGCTATTATATCTTTGATTTGCATATTATAGGTTTCATCGAGTAAATAAGGCCGAAATAAATATTTTTGTATGTGTTTTGCTCTAGGCTCAAAAGCAACAAAATATGAATATCTCCAAAGAGAGTGATTCTTTTCTATACCCACTGTAGATATAATGAAAAGTTAACTGACCGACTCACTCACAAAACGAACAAAATCACTATTTCCCCTTTGTGTAAAAAAAACTGAAGTTTGGCAGGATGATACATCTAGAGCAGTACATATCTATTAAGAAAGGACATTTTGATATTTCAATATTGATGGGTAAACCCCTTTCCCCTCAACAGAAAAAAAATCCCAAAATCTCAAAAATTCCTTGACAGATTTGACTGAAATTTGACGATGTTATAGAAAAAAGAAAATTAGCTGACATGTTTTTTTATTTATTGATATTTGTCAAGAAAAGCCAAGCAAAATGACACCTTTTATTGGCTAACTAAAAAGATTACAATATGCAAGCTTTCGATGCAACTCAGGCCCCTTCTTCAGGCAAGATGTAATTGATATTTGTCATTAATCATGCTCTACAGAGTGGGACGTTTTAATACACTGTGCCACCACAGTGGTGATATTGTTCTCATAGAGACATGGGGCATGCCAATTTATGCAAAAGAAAGAAAGAAAGAAAGAAAGAAAGAAAGAAAGAAAGAAAGAAAGAAAGAAAGAAAGAAAGAAAGAAAGAAAGAAAGAAAGAAAGAAAGCCGTCTTCAATAATCTTCCTGAATAATTAGTCATAGAAATATATGTGAAGAGACCTGGTTAACGGTATGTAAGTTAATTATAATTTTTTTTATTTAGATTCTCCTATAGTTCATTGATTGATTGATTCATTCATTCATTAAACTGACTTATTTAAATACAGAGCCAATGGGGCTCACAGCCTATCCCAGTAGCCATCACCACAAAGCAGGAACCAGCCCAGAATGTGTCATCAGTCTACTGCAGCACTCCATTACAATTTCCTCCACTAATATTATTGTACCCTTCTTTACTCAATAAAATTACACTTCTCAGAAATCCTTGGAAATGATCCACAACTAAAGTAGTCTTACTTTGAGTATGCAATTACATTATTTTGCAATAATTCTTTTACAGTCTATTTTATAAAAACAAAAAACACACAGTAAATGTAAGTTTTCATATTTTCAGTCTTTTTTTCTCTTTCTTAATAGAAGGCATGGGGACAATTCCACAAAAGTTATTGCTTTCTGTTTTAATTGGCCTCAAAGTCCAGTATTAAAATCTGTATTTTGAGATTTAGCAAAGATTTATCATGGCTAGAGAAATAAAAAGTAAGAGGGGGAACATTTTTGAGGGTGTAGACTAAGATCATGGTATACTAGCAGGTAAGCTATTCCATCAAAATGCCCTGTGCCGTTTGAGTAAAAAAAAAAAAAAATTAATGGATTTCAAGGTTTTGTAGAATGCTCTGAAACACTTTTAACAGCCAAGAACACATTTTCAACAGCCAAGAAAACAGAAAAAGATTATAGAAAATTCACTTTGTAGGCTTCTAAGCCTTCAACTGGTCTTTTTTATAAAATAAAATTGTATGAGGCATAAAATAAACTATATGGATCTTGTACAGCTTTCTATCAATGATGTGTTTATTCTTATTTTATTTTAAGTATTACCGGTTGTTCAAGCACTCTATGTTTTTAAATATTCAAAGATGGCATTATTTGCATTTGCATTTTTTTATATTGAAAAAATGTGGTCATCTGTCACTTTCTTTTATTTCACATTCTTTTTAAACCAAAAACACGGGGCAGCATACCACTTTCACATTCTGTTCACTGAAACAACTCGAGGCCAATAAACAAGGTAAATAAAGAGCTTGGACCTGCTTCAAATATTCTAAGCACTGTAGGTATTTCAGGTTTTTCTGACCTCTTCACACAGGATCAGCTGTTTTCAGACAAGTCTTTTCTTGCCTAGATATGTGGTGGAAATCATTTTAAAATGATTCAACTAGTAATCTTTTTGTCATTTAAGTTGTCCCCACCTATACAATAGCACATAGCTAAGGTGAACAATGGGGGAAATACCAAAAACTAAAACAAATACAAAAGATAAAAAATATCTAGTTTTTGCCAAACTATGTTATGCCAAAAATATAATAAAGCTGAGCATGAGGAGTATAAGGTAAAAATGAGAAGTTCTAATGACAAAGGCTGAATGGTGCACAGACATACTGTATAGCCCTAAAATGAAATTCAGTGGATACTTGCATGAAGGTGGGGTGGCACTATAAATTATAAAAAAAGAAGTGGACTACATAAACAAGATGATGCTATTCAACTACAGTAAGAAAAACACTTGAATGTAAAATTCCATGCAAGGTATTTCACTCATCCAACTAAAATTGTAAAAGCCATTTCAATAATTTATAAATTAACCAGACATATATTCAATCTACTTAAATGAGCGTAAGGTTCAATTAATAAAAGTGAATATGCGTTGATGATTTCCTTTCTATGCTGGTAATAGGAGATGAAATTAAGAAACATAATTATCAAGAAAATTAAAGGATATTCTCCTGTTATGCTATTAAATGTCTACTTTAGTAAAGTGAAACAAAGATTAACCAAAAAAATACTCATCCATCAAAAAGGAGAAAAACAGGTTCTTAGGGTGTGTAAATTCAGTTAAATTAGTCAGAATTCAGCTTGCATGAATGCACAAAAAAGTTATACAGTGGTTCCATACCACTATACTTGTCTATAGTACATCACAGAACTGGCTTGTCTTTTTCCAACAAAGGTAACAGCATTTAGTACACTTGTGTTATTTACATCATTGGCTATATAATCTGGTGCCAGACTTTTCAGGTTTGTTTGAATTATACAGAATGAAAGCACATCTACTGTATATTTAATCAGAAATAATTGTTCTGGCTTAAAACACAGTTCTGCACAAAGTTTACCAAGCATCTGATGTAGAGGCAAAGCTGCTGGTATGCCATGAGTCACTTTTTAACTACAGAAAAATCATATGATTTGAGTACACATCTGTAGTCAAACCATCATGTGCATATGTAATTCAGTATATGCAACAGCATTTCAAAACAGCTGTACTCAAATCATTTTTCCTAAATGGCACCTCATTCATAAGTCCCACGTTCCATTGGCCTTTCCAGTTTCAGCATGGTTCAGTCTCACATGTGTCTTCACATAACACAAGCAAAGAAAGACCTGCTTATTCTCACACTGTCAGGTCTGCCATGTCAGTGAAAACATCGTCACTGAGTCACCTTCTAGTGTTGTGCTCTCCACTCGCGGCATGCTTTGTCTACAATGTGTCATCTTGTGTGTTCTCTTTTCTCAATATCAAGTTAATGCTGGCTGTATGCTTTATACAGTATTACAAGGCATTTCAAGTTAGTTTCTATTCATTTTATACATAACTGAAATAACAGGAATGCAAATAGTTGTCCAGATTGGTCTATTACATTCTTTATCACATGTAGTGAAACAAAGTGAGTGATTGTAATTTTTTGGGGGGCAGTAATTCGCACTTGCGAGTGATTGTAATTTTTTGGGGGGCAGTAATTCGCACTTGGACAGCAATGTTCACTCATCTCAATACAGTGGCAAGAGAAGATTTGACAAGGTAAAAAGGACATACAAATGTAATCAAGTGTGAACCAGAGTAAAAACACAGCGATTTACACATGGGTATCAACATTCAATGGGTTTTCTTGTGGCAGTATTGCAGGGGGGTCTTTTGTGTGGGGGAAAAAAAGAAAAAGGAGAAATACAATTAATTACATTTTCTGAATATAATTTCAGAGTTACAACAATATGGTCACCATAGTACCGCTAGTTAGGAGAGTCATGTAATGGCAGGAGTTTGACATGGACACCAATTAAAAAAATAAAATTTAAAAACACAGTGCCCATCAGTGTTGTCCACTGCACTTCTCATTTTGGAGGTACATAACAACATTTTATTTTTCTTAAAACGTATTCTGTAGCACAACATTTTTAATATTACCTTGAAACCTAAAGGCAAAGAATCCAGTTTACACAACTCGTATATATTTAACAGAGAGAAAAAAATTGTTATTATGGTACTGAGCAGAAAACTCAAGTATGTAAGAATCTGGCTGACTGTGATTTCCCAAGAATAAAATTGGAGCAATGGCAGACACTGAGGAGGCAGCAAAACTAATTCAGGAAGACTTGGACAAGTTTAACAAACGGGAGAACATTAAGAAATTGCAGCTTAATGTTGATAAATGCAAAGTGCTACACGTGGGCAAAAAGGAACATCAATTATAAATAAAAGATAAAAAAAGACACTGTCCTAAAGGAAGCAACCTCTGAAAAGGATTTAGGGGCTAATGTTGACACATTTACCTCATCTAAGCAACGTGAAGAAGCGATTAAACAAAATGTTTGATTACACCGTAAAACTTGTTGAGGTTTACAAAATTCTCAAAGATTCAGCTGATATCTTTCAGCTTAATGGTGAATCAAGTGCATGAGAACACCTGTGGAGATTAAGGGAAAGTACATTTATGACTGAAGCAAAAAAGCACTTCTTTACACAAAGAGTTGTGGGAATCTGGAATAAACTAATGAGCCATAAAGTTGAAGCAAAAACCTTGACAACTTTTAAGAAATATTTGGTTGAAATACTGGAACAGTCTAGGTATTAGCTAAACAAACAAGCTTGATGGACCGAATTAAATTTCTTATGTTTATATGTTCATATTGCTTTCTTTCAAATAAACAGTGTGTTTGATTTGTTTAGTTATTTTATTTTCATTCCATTCTTAACACTTTGTAAACTGCATGGGAAGAGAGAGACAGTTAAAAAACAACCAAAACTTTTTTGAAAAGAGCAGCATCCTTAAATATCTGTTTAAAATTATGCAGAAGGTCTACTAACAATAAGGTGCCAAAATTGTATTAAGTTGAATTAAAAAAACAATCAATTTCTAATTTAAGATGTTCATTTTAGAGCACAGCTGAAAACCATTTGCAAAGTTACTTATAATTATAGATTCTCCTTTTTGTACACCAGAGACAGTGTGTGCTGGCAGTGATTTTCATCAGCTTAATTGCAACTACAATGAGTATATAAAGCCAACATTAAGGCAGATGCTGCCCAAAATCAAAAATATATCCTTACAAAACAGACTTTTGACTTTCATATCCTTTTAAAATTAAGCAAAATACAAACCCCTTTATTTTTTAGCACCAGTGGTGGGAGAACTGCAAATTAAAAACATATCCTAAAACAATTTAAGGCAAGCAATTTTAAATTGAGGGAATACACAATGGTGGTAAACATGACATTTTCTTTAATTTCTCCTAATAATCAGAAGATATAATTTTTTAGACTATATGACTAAAGACTTATTGGCTTAACAGGAGATACAGGGACATTGCATGAGTATTGTATCAGGATATTAAAGTTGGAGAAGAACAAAGAGGTTTTTGGGTCTCTGGTAGGGTTGCTTGCTGTCACCTCAAATACAAAATATAGGGTGGAGACCCCAAATCTTACCCACTGTAGGATTTGCTGAAAGGATTATATCTTACAAGCTCTGAAACACTTGACAAACCCTACAGGAAAATCTGGCGGCTGTTACAGTAGAATCTGAAATTTGGGCTATTGCATTCCTCTTTGTATTACATTCCATGACTGTAATGAGGACTAAAATACACTTACGAGAAATTAATTGAGTTAAGAACCACACAAAATCCACTTGTTTTTTTAAAACTTGTTTTGTCCTTTTACTGTTGTCTCACTTTATTGCTGGGTATCTTCAGCATCTTCTTTTTTATGATAATGTACAACGTCTTTAAAGTGTTAATAAGAACTATATGTGTGCTTCATTACAAATCCCCCACTCCCTCTCCCCCCTAGAGTTCTGTTAAGTGTCAGTCTGGACTATGCCATTTGTTATAGGTTGGTTGGAGGCATGATCTCAAACTTCAAGGCAATACCAGCAGGCATGAAATCTGCTTGTGACTGGTTGCACAACAGTGCTTCGCTATAATACCAACTCCACTAAGTGCAAAACTGCCAGATCAAATGTGGTTTAGAAGTGTCAATTCTGTATATGAAACACATTTTGATACTCTACCTATGATATCAGAAGTCTGGATTTAGTTATATGAACTTTTGAAGACAAGGATATATGAGGTCAAGGAAGGCTTTTCCGGGGGACTTGAGCAGTTCTGTAAGGAAGAAAGCCTTGAGAAAGGGACAGGTAAAAATATATGAGCCCCTTTGATGAGAGGCAAGTGCACTACTTCCGAGGGTAAAGGAAGTGAGTTGTATAAAATCAGACAATAAACTGACTAGTAAAGAAGAGCTGACAAGAACAGAGCAGACCAGATGATAACAATCTTCATGTGGACAAGATGAAAGAGATGAATGTTGATTTCAGGAAGGTACATACTGCCAAAACCCCACTGCTCACTGAGGGCTCTATGGCGGAATTAGTAAAGAGCATCAAATTCCTTGATGTGCACCTAGCAGCTAACCTTACTTGGCCAATCAACACCAGCTCCATAACCAGGAAGGTGCAGCAGTGTCCCTACTTCCTTCAACAGCTGAAGAAGGCAAGTCTACCTTCCCCCATTCTCACCACATCCTGCATATAAAAGTGTTGTATCCGCAAAGCATATGGCCTGTTCCCACTGTCTCTTTGACCCACTTTCATCTGGCAGAAGGTACTGTAGTGTCTGAACCAGTTCTGTAAAACCTTCTACGCCTTGTGTGTCCAGACTCTGAAATCTGCGCTGCCCCCACTGCCTTCAGTTCTGTTTCTAAAAGTTTATTTATATGTAGTACATTTGTTACACTTGTTACTATTTGTTTATTATTATTAGATACTACCTGTGTAAGCCCGTGCTGTAAAAAGCCTGGGCTCCTAGAAGGTATTGATATTGTCAGAAAAAAACTGAAATGCAGTCGGCGGTTTTCGTTACGTGCTCGCCCCCCTTATCTATCAGCGGCTAAGAGAGTTTCTATCTCGTTTGTCTTTCCTCTGCGATTTCACTTTGGCAACGGAGTCACTTTCTTTGTGCATCATGCCGTATAGCCTCGTCCTTCTTTCTTCTTCCGACTCGTTAACTTGGGGCCGCCTTGACTGCTCTTTGAGTTTCATGGTGTAGCCTCCCACTTCTGGTCCAGACAGACAGACTCGCATTATATTATATGCTTATAGTATAGTATATTTCTTTACCTGTCTTGTACTTGTCCTGTGTTTATGTATAAGTTACACTGTGGCCCTTGTGAACATTATTTCATGCCATTTAATGCTTCAATATTGCGTATGTATGGTATGATAATAAAGCCACTTCACTTGACCTGACCTGACCTGACCTGACAAGGGAAATGTCACCACAAAAGATAAGTCTCTGAGGCAGAAACAAGTCACCTTAAGAATGCTCAGAGTTACTGCCAAGAATTTGTGTAAGTAGTAAGATAAACACTGCCTAGAGTTGACACACATATTAAATGTGTTTCTGATGTTTCTCTGCTTTCAGAAACACAGGACAATCCACAGTGTATGGTATGAAATGCCACATCACTATTTGCTTCTGTTTATGGTACTACTCATTTGAATAAAACATGTTTAGCCTGTTTTTGCTACTAGAATCTTTTGTTATATTTTATTGTTGAGGGCTAGAAAACAGTTGTTTTCTTGGCAAATCATTAGTGAGGGAGAGAGAATATACCTAACAGAAAAGCTACAGTGACAGTCATACCTGGATAAAGTTATAAGGTAATAGACTATAGTCCTGGGTGTGATGCATTGCAGCTGTGAACTGTATATCCCTAAAGGTTGGTTAAGCATAAGAATAGACAAACAGGAAGTAGTGACAGAGGTGTAACTTATAACTGTGGTCCACTCAAAAATATTTAGTGGATTTGAAAACAGAGGATTCATGTTTTAGGGAATGGTGTCTCTATAAATCTTGCCCACGATAAAACAATTTGGTGCAGCAAGAAAGCAAGCTGGGTTATTTGATTTTATAGTACAATAAAACAATCACCATGACAATAAGCATCAATTTTTTTCCTTCAGAAAATGGATGTATAAATGGGTAGCTGTATAATCCTTAATCGCTAAAGGTACAGTACTTTGTGCCATAGCGTGCTACACATTAAGACTACATCATTTGAAAGTAATTTTATAAATGTTATTAAATACAAAAACTAAAACAAAAATATCACAAGGCAAATATTTATAGTTATTTGACTCAATTTATTTTTGTACAATGCCATTCGCAGGAGGCTGGCACAGATTGCTGCACAGATTGTCTAATGTATGAATGACAACAGTACATGCTGGGTTTTAATAGCGAAATCTCTACTGCTGCACTATATATTGGATTAATATTTTAAGCATGCAGGTTTGCAGCCTAATAATAATAATTGCTGGCCTATGAGAATGCCTATAGAAGATGTCATTTCAGTCAGCTTTAAATTATGTTTTTCAGTTTCTATAGCTTGGTTTTTGTTTAAACTTGAGGACAAATAAGGCATGGTACAAGGAAGCATTATCTCATGATAATTATATTATTACCTTTTTTCTCTACAACGCAGGTGCACAGCCATCTATAATGTCTCAAGTGGTTGAAAAGAACACAGTCTGAACTTCAATGCATGCTCATGCCTAGGGTAGCAGTGTGGCGTACATTTCAAGAGTTTTTTTTATTATTTTTCTCTTTTCAACAAAGTTGAATAAACAACGAGTAAATTTCGGGCTTGGTCACTATCTGTGATTCCCTTAGTCAACATAGGTGATTATTTTTTTTCCCTCATCCCAAACATGTGCAAATGGGGTAAATGATGAACTACTATTGGTCCAGTGCAAGTAAGCATAGGTGTGTTCCCGAGTGTGGCACCCCATCCAAGGTATGTTCCTTTTTTGTATCTAATGCTAGTGTGATAAGCTCCAGCTCCGCACATCAATGAAGAAGTAAAATAAGGTTCAGAAAATTATTTTTATGGATAGATATTAATACTCTGTAACATGGTAGTAACAATTAATATCAGTTTACATGTGTGGTGTAACTGCAATATAATCCTTCTTAATTAATTTATATTTTTATGGTACTTATAAACATTTCTAAAACATAATATGCCAGAAAAAAACAAAAAATTTCTTAAAGTGTAAACTCACTTTGTACTATTGAAAAACTAGAAATGAAAGATAATATTAAAATACCTTAACAAATACATTTCCAGCCATAGACAGTTAAAATGTTTAAGACTTATCTGCAGTACTTTAAATGCAAATTTTTATTATTGTTTAAACAAACTTTTTGCTTTGCATATACAGTGATCCCTCGCTATATCGCGCTTCGCCTTTCGCGGCTTCACGCCATTGCGGATTTTATATGTAAGCATATTTAAATATATATCGCGGATTTTTTGCTGGTTCGCGGATTTCTGCGGACAATGGGTCTTTTAATTTCTGGTACATGCTTCCTCAGTTGGTTTGCCCAGTTGATTTCATACAAGGGATGCTATTGGCAGATGGCTGAGAAGCTAGATTGCTTACTTTTCTCTCTCTCTTGCGCTGACTATCTGTGATCCTGACGTATGGGGATTGAGCAGGGGGGCTGTTCGCACACCTAGACGATACGGACGCTCGTCTAAAAATGCTGAAAGATTATCTTCATGTTGCTATCTTTTGTGCAGCTGCTTCCTGAAACGACATGCTGCACAGTGCTTCGCATACTTAAAAGCTCGAAGGGCACGTATTGATTTTTGAGTGAAAAACAAACTCTGTCTCTCTCTCTCTCTTCCTGCTCCTGACGGAGGGGGTGTGAGCTGCCGCCTTCAACAGCTTTGTGCCGCGGTGCTTCGCATACTTAAAAGCCAAACAGCCCTATTGATTTGTTTGCTAGAGATTGTTTTCTCTATCTATGTGACATTCTGTGCTCCTGACACGCACTCCTTTGAAGAGGAAGATATGTTTGCATTCTTTTAATTGTGAGACAGAACTGTCATCTCTGTCTTGTCATGGAGCACAGATTAAACTTTTGAAAAAGAGACAAATGTTTGTTTGCAGTGTTTGAATAACGTTCCTGTCTCTCTACAACCTCCTGTGTTTCTGCGCAAATCTGTGACCCAAGCATGACAATATAAAAATAACCATATAAACATATGGTTTCTACTTCGCGGATTTTCTTATTTCACGGGTGGCTCTGGAACGCAACCCCCGCGATGGAGGAGGGATTACTGTACTGTATGTATGTTTACATATACTTTTTACAGGAATTACATTTGCTTTATGTTAATAGGAATTTTAGTAATCAAAATAATCTACTATATAACAAAACACAAAGGTCTGTGTTTCCACTTCCTCAGGGCAATCCGACTAGTCATTTTAGCTTAGGTGATGGCAATGAAAGACAAAGAGGGAGTGTAAGACACACAAAGAGGAGCAAAGGCGCATGCTGAGAAAGTCGCCTTCAAAGACAGAAAGTATAAAACCAAACTGGAGATGAGAAAGGCTGGAACACGCTCCATAGAGGGAGCACCGTTGAAGAGATGTTCACACAAGCAGATACATAAGAAAGACACTTGAAGGTATACGTAGAGCAAGAAATAACAAAAATGCAATTATTCTATTACCTGTTTTTGACAGGTCCCATGGATAATAATAATAATAAAAATATAATAAATATACCACTGTGATTTGTGATTTAAAGTGTTTAAAACATAAAAATGTTCTATTTTTGGCCTATTTACAAAGATTACAAATAAATATATATTTACTCTGGCATATATATTTACAGTACAGTAAGTACAAACAGTATATATAAAATACTTTAACTTGGTAAGAAATAAGTACTGAATTTTAAATACCATAGGAAAAAATGTAAACTATATTAGGGGAGCAAAAAAAATTAAATAAGACATAAAATCAAGAGCAATTTTAAACAATGTTCTTCAGCCATGACATTCAAAATAGGAGCAAGACAGGAGGAGAAAATGCAGACTGCATGGGGATGGAAGTTATTTTTCTGTAAGTGATTACTCACAGTGTATAGGAAGATATTAGGGATTACTGCAAATAAAGAATTGGTCCTGCCTTCACTAAATTGAACCAAAAGTGAAATAAAACTATGCTGGGATTTTTTTTGCCTCTTTCAACTTACTGCGAGAACTTTATCCAAAAATTAAATACAAAATTAAATGCAAATTTCTTCTATAGTGTTAAGTCTCCCTTCATTGATGTACTGCATTAATGAGTATTTTTTTTCTGAGAACAAATGTAATTGCAGAATATGCCTCCAGCAATCGTTAGACCCCAACAAAGTTTCAGCAAGCAAGAACTGTTACTAAGAAAGCCTCATATTACCCTTCCTTCATAAAGTCAGTGGGTCTTATTCATGAAACATTCATAAATTAACAACCATATCTGCAGATAAAAGGTGATTTTACTAAAATCTTATGACACATCCACACCATGAGTAAAACCTTGATTTTTTTCTTACCCTGCATAGTTTCATAAATACCAATCAATGGTGAATTGTCAGGTGCATGCATGCTGTCAGTTCATTACCATAATCCACACCCATCAATGCCCCAAATCTTACCATATAAGGATGTGCTTCCACGTGTGCCCAGTCTCTTTATGCATTGGCTGTGAGTCAGGTTCATTTGGTATATTAGGCAGCGGATAATCTCTCCATTGCTATATTGCTATTGCTATATTGTGTAAAACACAGCAATATTATTCTGCACACCTTTTCAGGTGAATATAAAAGAGTGTTGTCCTTTGTATCCAAGCACAGCCATCGTGCCTTCAAAATTCCATTGGTGCACTCAGTAACAGTCCGCACTGTTGTGTAAGCAATATTATAAGCCCATTCCTGCGACATCTGTGTGTTGTTTAGAGGTATCATAAGCCATGTCTTCAATGGATAACCCCTGTTCCCCTATGTGTATAAACAGTTAGCATATTGTTACTCTCAAATAAATACAATTTAATCTATAGGAGAAACTTCTACTCTTATTAAGAAGCCAGCTGTCTTGCACAACTCCTTGTTCCAGATGCGTACCAACAGAACCATGCTACAGAATAATAATACATTTTATTTATTTGTAGGCGCCTTTCTAAACACTCAAGGACACCAAACAATAGATAAAACACAGATTATAAACAAAACTAAAATACAATTTAAATCAGACAGAGCAATCGTAATCAAAGAGAAAAAGCAGTCTTAAACAAATGAGTTTTAAGTTTAGATTTGAAGATTGAAAATGATTCAATATTTCTAATCTCAGATGGTAGTGAGTTCCAGAGCTGGGAAGCAGAGCAAATGAATGCTCTGCTCCCCATAATGGTAAGACGGATGAAGGGGGCAGTCAAGTGGATGGAGGAAGAGGATCTAAGGGTACGGGAGGGAATGGCAACATGGAGGAGGTCAGACAGATATGGAGGGGCAAGGTTGTGGATAGCCTTAAAAGTTAACAGAAGAATTTTGAATTGAATGCAGAACTTAACTTAAAGCCAATGAAGCTGCTGCAAAACGGGAGTGATATGGTGAATAGAGGGGATTCTAGTAATGATGCGAGCAGCTGAATTCTGGACCAGTAGGAAGCAGTAGGTTTGATAGTGAGATAGAGCTGAGTGTCATCAGCATAACAGTGGAAGCTAATGTTATATTTACGAAAGATATTACCAGGAGGTAAATAATGAAAAGGAGGGGCCCCAGGACAGAGCCCTGGGGCACACTTGAAGTAACACCAGTGGGTTGGGATGTGAAAGTTTTAAGCTGAACAAACCGGTTCAGATCCTACCTCTCAGGCTGCACTCAATCTAGTGGAGTGTAGGTAATGCCAATAGAAGATAATCCATTGAGAAGAGTAGTGTGACAAATAGTGTCAAAGGCTGCACTCAGATCAAGGAGGATGAGAATAGTTATTAAACCAGAATCAGCTGCCATAAGGAGTGCCATTTCTGTACTGTGGTAGGGACGAAAACCAGACCGGAACTGTTCATACAGATTATTTTGAGATAAATGAGAATGAAGTTGAATAGCCACTATTTTTTCAAGAATTTTGGAAATGAAGGGTAGATAAGAAATAGGACGAAAATTACTGAAATTAGTCAGATTGGCACCAGGTTTTTTCAGTATTGGGGTTATTGCAGCAGTTTTAAAAGATGAAGGAACAGTACCAGTAGTGAGAGAAGAGTGGATTATAGCAGAAATAAGAGGGACCAGGGAGGGGAGGCAGGCTTTGACCAGAACTGTAGGAAGGGGGTCCAGTTGACAGGTGGATGGCTTAGACCTACAGACAAGATCTGAGATTTCTGAGAAAGTAGGAAGCTGAAAAGAGGAAAATGAGTGAGCTGGTAGGTGAAATTCAAATGAAGTACTGGAGGAATCCGTACCGAGAGACTGATGAATCTTCTGGATTTTTTCATTAAAAAAAGGACATAAGGGAATTGCAAAAATCAGTTGAGCAAAGGTGAGAAGGTAAAGAATCCGGGGGTTGTGTGATATTATTAAGCAGTGAAAACAATGACTTGGTGTTGCCTTAATTGGAAGAAATGATGTGAGTATAACAGTTAGATTTAGTTTGGGCAATACAGTCCTTGTAATAAAGTATATGGTTTTTGAACATCTCTTTGTGAACAAAGAGTCCAGTTTTTTTATACAACTGTTCAGTTGCCGGCCTTTGGCTTTCAAAAGCCAAAGTTCAGGCGTGAACCAGGGAGCAGAAAAGGAGAAAGAAACAAATCTAGTTTTTAATGGAGCGACAGAGTTAAGAATACCATTAAGTCCAGTGTTATAGTGTGAGACCAGTTCTTCAGGAGTGGATAAATTATGAATGTCCATAAGGGAATCAATATTAGAGGAAAGAGAGTCTAAGTTAATATTCTTAATATTATGGAAAGACATGAAACGGGAAAGCTTAGTATTGGAAAGTGCAAGTTTAACATTGAAAGAAATAAGAAAATGATCAGTTATGGGGAGTTCATCTGCAGTACAATCAAGCAGGGTAACTCCAGAACAGCAAATCAAGTCCAAGATATGTCCTATGGAATGAGTGGGAACATCAGTATGCTGCTGGAATCCAAAACTTTCAAGGCAGGATGTAAAGTCTCTAGTAATAGGGACATTGATATTATCCATATGTATATTGAAATCCCCCAGAAGTATTATGTTTGATGAAACAGTAGATAAGTGTGTAAGAAAAACAGCAAAGTCGTTCAGAAAGTCATTATTTGATTTAGGGGGCCGGTAAACAGTTGCAATATTAGTAGGAATAGGTCCAGTTAATTGACACAGAAGAGATTCAAAAGAACTGAAGGCAGGAACAGACAGCGGCAGGACTTTCCACTTCTCACGATACATTAACGCGAGACCTCCTCCCCGGCCACTGCCATGGGGTTGAGAGAATGTAAACAAACCCCAGGAGAGTGGAATCGTTAAGTTGTGAAAAGTCATAAGGTTGTTGCCATGTCTCGGTTAGACAAGAAAAAGTCAAACTTATGATCAGTGAGGAGATCGTGGATGACAGGCCCCTTGCTCGTAAGTGAGCGGATGTTCAGCAGACCGAAGTTGACAACGGCATTATCGCATTTAGCAACGGTGTTAGCTGACCAGGCTAGGCTGGCTAACACACTGTGGTCAGCGACTCTGCCTAAATTACGTGGAGGACATCGAGAACTGGACCAGATGGAGTTTATTATTTTCGAACAGTCAGCTTGGATACTCCGGCGGTGGATGTATCTCCGACGGGGGAGGAATACGATGTCGGGGGAGATACAGCCCAGTCAGCGGTGGCTCGGACAGGTGGAAGCGCAGTCGGAGGAGCTCGGCAGCAGAGTACTGAAGCAGGCCTGTTGCAGGTAGGAAAGCGAGCGACAGGAGGGAACAAACAAACACGAACCAAATAAATATCCTACCGGTCCACATGTTAAGCGAAGACACAGACAACTCAGATGTTCGGAGAACAAAGCCAGGTAAGTTTCAAAGCGGGGGATAGGCTGAAAAATAGTCCATACACAGCCAAATCAGCAGTCGAGTTAGAAATCAGTCTAGCTTTAAATGACTGAAAAATAAAACTCAACGAATAAATCTGCCCAAAATGAAAATGAAAACAGTTGCTTAGTCCATTAGATTTTAAGTTAATCGTAAAAAAAAAGTTAAAAAAGATAAAAAGTTAAAAAGTTACCAGCGAGCAGCGGCGACCAGTCATGCCAGCGTTCGCTCAACCTGACAAGACACTGTTATGCGTACCACCCAGCCAACAGGTAATGACATTAAGCAGCACACACTTTTCATATAAGATGCACAATGATAGAACTGTTTTTTTATTCATATATGCAAATGCATCATTGGATGTAGTTTTGATGCATACATGTGTGCAGTCTATTGCACTAATGATTCTGGGTAGGTTGGCTAGCTTGCAAAATCCTCGACTAACTTCCACTTGCATTTCACCACCATATGGGAACCTCATTAGTGTTAATATGCTGTTAAGTACTCCAGGTAGTATGCAGCTCATAGAGGCTGAGAAATCCCAGACTTGTCTGCAGTCTGCCACTGAAATGTCCCTGTAGCCAAAAAGCCAAGTGTCGACAGGACTTGCAAATATACAGTACAGATATGGCATTGCTTCTTATTGCTACTCTATTCAGAATAACAACATTTATTTATTCATCCACCCATTTTCTAACCCGCTGAATCCGAACACAGGGTCACGGGGACATTTATTTATACAGCACATTTTCATACAACAATGTAGCTCAAAGTGCTTTACAACAAGACCAAGAAAAAGTTACAAGAACAGAAAACCAATACAGGAAAGGCAATAACATATATTAAACAAAAACACAATAAGCACAAAAAAAGAAAATGTAAGGTTAGATGGCTTGGAGGACAGAAAAACCAAAAAAAACTTCCAGTTAGGCTGGAGAAAGAAAAAAAAAACATAAAACTTACAAGGGATCTAGATTTCTTTTTCCTAATTAAGGTTCTAGGTTCCAAATCATGCAGAAGTGTGAAATCAGACATTGTTACGTTCAATCAAATCACGCTAAAATGGATGCCCTTTTCTAGGAAAATTCACTCAATTAGTTACAGACCTGTTTGTTGTGTTTACTGAGAAACAAAACAAGACACCTGTGTTGCTGAATAATTATCAAACTAGTTAATTTGACAGAGATTTTGTTAATATCTGTGATATCTTGTAATGTGATATCTTGTAATTTATAATTCATGTACAGTCATATGAAAAAGTTTGGGAACCCCTCTTAGCCTGCATAATAATTTACTCTACTTTCAACAAAAAAAGATAACAGTGGTATGACTTTCATTTCCTAGGAACATCTGAGTACTGGGGTGTTCTCCAGACAAAGAATTTTTAGTGAAGCAGTATTTAGTTGTATGAAATTAAATCAAATGTGAAAAACTGGCTGTACAAAAATTTGGGTACCCTTGTAATTTTGCTGATTTGAATGCATGTACAGTAACTGCTCAATACTGATTACTTGCAACGCCAAATTGGTTGGATTGCTCGTTAAGCCTTGAACATCATAGACAGGTGTGTCCAATCATGAGAAAAGGTATTTAATGTGGTCAATTGCAAGTTGTGCTTCCATTTGACTCTCCTCTGAAGAGTGACAGCATGGGATCCTCAAAGCAACTCTCAAAAGACCTGAAAACAAAGATTGTTCAGTATCATGGTTTAGGGGAAGGCTACAAAAAGCCATCTCAGAGGTTTAAACTGTCAGTTTCAACTGTAAGGAATGTAATCAGGAAATGGAAGGCTACAGGCACAGCTGCTGTTAAACCCAGGTCTGGCAGGCCAAGAAAAATACAGGAGTGGCATATGCGCAGGATTGTGAGAACTGGTTACAGACAAGCCACAGATCACCTCCAAAGACCTGCAAGAACATCTTGCTGCAGATGGTGTATCTGTACATCATTCTACAATTCAGTGCAATTTGCACAAAGAACATCTGTATGGCAGGGTGATGAGAAAGAAGCCATTTCTGTACTCACGCTACAAACAGAGTCGCTTGTTATATGCAAATGCTCATTTAGACAAGCCAGATTCATTCTAGAACAAAGTGCTTTGGAATGATGAGAGAAAAATTTAGTTATTTGGTCATAACAAAAAGTGCTTTGCATGGCGGAAGAAGAACACCACATTCCAAGAAAAACACCTGCTACCTACTGTCAAATTTGGTGGAGGTTCCATCATGCTGTGTGACCCATGTTAAAGTCGAGGGTCGGATGAATTCAACCCAATATCAACAAATTCTTCAGGATAATGTTCAAGCATCAGTCAAAATGTTGACGTTTCGCAGGGGTTGGATATTCCAACAAGACAGTGACTCAAAACACAGTTCAAATTCTACAATGGTATTCATGCAAAGGGAGAAGTACAATGTTCTAGAATGGCCATCACAGTCCCCTGACTTGAGTATCATCGAAAATCTAAGGGATGATTTGAAGCAGGATGTCCATGCTCGGCAGCCATCAAATTTAACTGAACTGGAGAGATTTTGTATGGAAGAATGGTCAAAAATACCTTCTAGACACTCATCAAAGGCTATAGGAGGCGTCTAGAGGCTGTTATATTTGCAAAAGGAGGCTCAACTAAGTATTGATGTAATATCTCTGTTGGGGTGCCCAAATTTATGCACCTGTAATTTTGTTATGATGCATATTGCACATTTTCTGTTAATCCAATAAACTTAATGTCACTGCTGGAATACTACTGTTTTCATAAGGCATGTCACATATTAAAAGGAAGTTGCTACTTTGAAAGCTCAGCCAATGATAAACAAAAATCCAAAGAATTAAGAGGGGTTCCCAAACTTTTTCATATGATTGTATTTATGCAGCATTTATTTTATTCATTAAAAATGGGTTTTACAAAAAACCTACTTGAAAAGTGATATAGTGAATGGGAGTACATTCAATTGAACAAGCTAGACTTTTCACACTTTGTTTATTAAATGAATGGAACAGGCAAAGTTCTAGTGCGGGGGAAAAAAAAGTAATTGTTAAAAATTCTCTAATAGAAGAGGGCATGAGTAGAAGGCAAATATTTTCTGAAGGCACTCAATGTTTTTATACACTAGTATATCTGTTACATGAAGCATATCATCATTTCCACCTAAAACTCTTGTGTCCACTGAAGCATACATGGTCAATTAATGCTGAACTGAGAAATTTTATGCACATGGGAGAAAATCAGCACTAAAAGTAATAAAATATAAGATGTAGTCAGAAAACCTCCTAAAATAATGCATGGTTTTGTGGACCTATACAGACTAATGGAAGTGCAAACTTTCAGTTGGCAGAAAATACACAAAGAAGATCTGCAAACAATGACAAAGAAAGCATGAAAGGTCTGAATAGCCTTGCATTCTTTCTCTCTCTCGCTCCATATATATATATATATATATATATATATATATATATATATATATATATATATATATATATATATATATATAACTGCAATTCTCTTATTTTAGCTGGACAATGGGCAGCCAAAATACATACATTTTAAGAAGTGCAAAAATATCACTGACTAATATTCTTGTATCAACATGAACAGACAACACAAGGCATAACATAACCAACAAGTTACAACAGCACTGGTAAAATGGACTGGATGCAGTAAATAAAAGATATAAAAACACACAAGAACAGCTGTACTCTTTTCCCCCTTTAGTTGTTTATTTACATTATTTAGTATGTTACAAGAATAAGGTATAATAGAAAAACCTGCTTAAAATGTACAATCCTGATTTAAAGTTTACATCACATTTTCACAACTAAAAATATGCATACTAATATTTGATACTTCACTACAAGATAACATCACAAAATATTTTTCTTTTGTATGCAGGTCAAACATTTAACTACAAGCAACTCCACTCACTATTCTATTTCCATTATCAATTACAGGGGCTCTACTATGAAGAACTAGTACAGACTCATAACAATTCCACTTCATCAACAGTAAAAAACCTCTAGATAATCTGCCAAAATGGTGGTGACAGGGCAATTATATTTTCAGACAATGAATAAAAGTCAAACCTTCACAAAATATATTCTTCTGTTTTAGACACAGTCTAATTCAACATTGTGCTCTATACCACATAGAACTCTTGAACTGAAAAAATGCTTAGAATTACATTAGTTAGAATTACTGCTTGTTCCGAGACTCAAATTTCAAGCATTTCAAGGGGATTAAATTAAATTATTAGATTTGTGTGTAGACAGACATAGTGATGGCATATACCTTCTTTCCAAAGAACATGCTAAAAGCCACAATTTCAAAAGAGTTTTATGCACTGCTTGCATGGCCATAGTCAAGTTAAGATATAGTGGTTTTAGAAAGTATTCAGGTCCCTTCACATTTTTTCACATTTTGCAGTGCTGCAGCCTTCTGTTAAAATCATTTAAATCCATTTTCCCCACATGAAGCAACACTCAATACACCAGAATGACAAAGCGTAAAACAGGATTTTAGAAATGTTTGCAGATTTCTTAAAAATAAAAAGCTGAAATATCACAAAGAAATGTGACATGAAGGGTCTAAATACTTTCTTAATCCACTGTATGTGGCATGTAAAAATTGTGACTTAATTTACATAATAGCACTGGTACAGTAACACATGGCAAATGCAATTCACAATTCACTCAACTACGAGGTCTACTTTAAGAAATATTTATGAAACATGTGTCCCACCTATTTCATGATGAGGTAAAGTCAAGAATATTGTTTTACTTGTATCTAAAATAATTAAAGAGATATACCGTATTATATTTTTTTAAATTCTCATATCTGCTTATTCTAATGAAGGTTACATACTCACTGACTGCAGGTTAATTTATGGTCATCCAGCCTAACTTTGAAAGAATATCAGAAAAAAACCACATACACTGGGTTCTAAGCCGCTGGAATTGTGACACAGTAGCGCCAAACACTATGACACCAGAAAAGTGACCCTTTGGATGTAATGCATGCAAACAAAATTTTTCCTGGTCATGGCTGCACTCCCCTGTTTTTACTGTGTTCCGATGTGTCTTCTTCATTCTAACCAAAAACATGAATAAATAACCAGTAGCAAAGGAAGAAAGAGATATATACAAGCATCACAAATATACATATTTGTATAATAATAATAATAATAATGCTAGGGTTAAAAAAAATGTATGAATGATAACAAATAAAAGTTTGAACTTTTAATATACCCCTTAAGTGCATTAATTGCAGGTTCAAGAATTTAAACTTGCAGTTAACCGAATTAACTGGTTTTACTAATCCTGTAACCTTTACAAAGCACTGGCAGTTCACACCAAATCCAAAGCATTTGCAGGCCTTTTCACTTAAGATTACAGCTCCCAGTGCACACAACCTGATCACAACAGTGCAACTAATCAAATTAATACAAGGAAAAGCACCAGATTAATTATTTGTGCTATGGAAAGGTGTACTGTAGAAACATATAATTAAAAAAACCTTCCGTAAATGAAGAATTAAAAAAAATTAAGACACTGATACCCAGACTATAACAAATGCTACTTTTAAATACTGTACCACGCCTAATTTTGGCAGTAATAATATGGTTCCTCTGCTCTAGTAATTATGGAAAAACTCACCTTTTCTCCATTCACATGTCAGTGTCTGGGTTCTTTGTAGCACTTGACATATCCCAAAATGGTAGCAAGGTGAAAGGTTTATTTGAGAGGTTTCATAGCAGAATGCTCTCCAGTAAGCATGAAAGCTCTGGAACTCAGACACACTCCTCTCCAGAAAGTGATTAAACGGATTAGGAATTTCAGTTTCATATTTTACACTCAGCACATGAAGCACCACTTTTCACTGGAAGATTTTTCCTACAGCATACAGTCTGTGAAACAAACCAAACTTTTTTTTTTTACGGGTACCAATACCTTAGAACTGAATTTAGGGACAATAAAAAATAGAAAATCAATAATGTAAAGGTGTAAAAAAAGAGAGACAATATATGGTAAAATGGAAAAGGGAGAACAGAGGGAGAAAAATATGTGCAAAACATTATGTGAAAAAGTGTCTTCTAAATGTAATGTAGAAAAAAAGGTCTTAAAATTTGCAGCAGAACTTGAAGAAGCTTTGTGGAAAACTTGAATAGGAAGTGCTAGAGAGAGGATATTGAGAAAAGGTGAACAAGTGCTATCAGCAGTTGTCTAGCAAAGCTTTATAACACAGGATCGGACATTTCTACATGACACTAGAGATGTTTACACACAATATGTGAGGAGCTGTTTACAGTGGTATTGCCACATTATTAGTGAAATAAAATATTTGAAACAAGAAATCATATACTGCAGTTGCAATTATCTTTTTATACCCATTATGTGTCACAATTCAAAAACACCCGATTTCAAAACAGGATCAATGAACGGCTAGCTATTCAAAATGACCTATTAATATTGGACCTACCTAGATATAAGTAGGGTCCTATGATTTCCGCAAGGCAAAGATGGAATCTTAGAATTAACAAATACAAGTTAATTTCAGACATAAGTATTGAAATGCAGAGAAAAATAAGGTTTAGGGAGATTATTACATAATTTCTGAAGAAATTAAACATTTTCCTTCATGAAACTAACTTCATTGTGATCGCGTATGAAACATGCATTTTAAAGTAAAGTGCCTAGAATCACTCTGGTTAATATTTAATTTATTCAAGTTATGTACAGTCATTACACTCACTAATAATGGCATCAGTGATTGGAAATGTGTTGGATGTTCATTAGCACATGCAAGTAAAGTTTCATTGTACTATGTAAATGTAACAAGAATGACTGTATAAACCTATTTTACTTAACAGTATGCTTTGCAAAAATCCTGTAGTGGTACTGTGTTTGTTTGTGTATGTACAGTACATATTATGGCGTGTAGAGCATCTAATACCTGCAGGTCTGTAAGGTATACATGTTTCGTTATACAAAAAAAATAGGTACAAATCCAAAATTCCAAATTAAAAAAGTCATTTATATACTCAGAGGAAACCAAAAGTGGAAAAATAAGATGGATTTCATAGAGCCCTAGATCAGGTTCAGGAAAAAAGTAAATGTAAATTACTGTAGTAATAATTTAAAGTTCTTTGTCCAGGTTATAATAACTGTACAAGCTCTAAGCATATTAATTTAAACCTTTTCTCACATTGCCAAGTGCTCTTAAGGACTGTTTTTGGACATAACATTATTAAACTTTCTTCATCCAATTTAGGATCATGTGGGGGTCACAGCCTATCCCTACAGAATCTAATACAAGACAGGAACACACTAGTCTTGCGCAGGAGAATAAAAATGATTTTGAGAAAAAAATGGCAACCTTTTTATCCATTTTAATTCAGGGCTGTGGTTACCAGCAGCACCGTGAACAAAGCAGGAACCAGCTTTGTACAGGTCCACCAGTCTAAATACCCACCTAGGCCAATTAAAAGTTGTCTATTAAACTAACACACAAATTTGAGATGTGCAAGAAAAAATTAAGTACCTGCCTACACAATCTCCAAAAAGAAATAGGCTAAGCCAAAGTTGAAACTTAAGACCTAGGACTTTGAAGCACTGACTATTATGCCGCCACACAACCTAATAACAGCAAAAAAATTAATTGTTCATTATTGCTGTATATTATGAGGGCAATCCTAAAAGTAAGGTCTCCAAAGCGGTGGGGATGTAGAGAAACTGTTCGTATGGCTGTTGGTCACACTGTTGTGATTGGTGCTTCCTCCACTCCCAAACAAGCATGCGCGGCTTTGCTGGGATGCTCAATCTTGGCTTGGCAGCCCTTGAAAATGGAGCTCCCATTGAACGCTACCGCCAAGTGCGAAGTTCGCGCAGTTATTCGATTTTTGAGCGCAAAAGGCGTTAAACCGGTTGAAATTCATCGCCAATTGACTGAAGTGTATGGACAGTCGTGCATGGATGTCAAAAACGTTCGCAATTGGTGTAGAGAGTTTACAGCCGGTCATACTGAAATTCACAATGAACAAAGGAGCAGGAGACCGTCAATTTCCGACGAGACAGTCGCGAAGGTTGAGGAAAACATGCGTAAAGATCGGTGGATCACTCTGGATGCTCTCTGCACCCAGTGACTACCACCTGTTCCCTAAGTTGAAAGAACATTTGTCTGGAAGGCGATTCTGCTCCGACGAAGAGGTGAAAGATGAGGTTCAACGCTTCCTGAAGGACATGGCGGCAAGCTGGTATGACATGGGCATTCTGAAACTACCACAGCATCTACAAAAATGCATCGACCGAAATGGTGATTATGTAGAAAAATAAATAATTCTTTAACCTTTAAAATGATGTAAATATTATAGAAAATAAACGGTTGTTTGTATTTCTAAAAAAATAGGAGACCTTACTTTTGGGATTGCCCTCGTATATTAGGCAATACAAAAAACAAACTATCACTATATTCAATTGATCTTCTATTAAGAACTGAATGTGCATTAACATAACAGAACAAAACAGGGATATGGTCTTTTTCTTCACTCATTCCATTTCAGTTAAGGAAAAACTAATGTTATCAAGGAATTCACTCCATGACAATCTTTGGCTTGAGGTTGACTCTTAAAAGACTATTAATCACATATAATTTTAAGTTTGTAATTAAAATATTTTGCATGTCTACATATTGAACATCAAGTCAAACTTAAAATCCTCTTTCATCAATACATCCATTTTCCTGCTTATCCAGTGCAGGGACATTTGGTAACTAGATCCTATCTCAACAGTCATTGAATGCAAGGCCTAACACCTAGACAGAGCATCTGCCCATTGCAAGGCAGAGAAAAACAAACACATACACACACACACACACACAGTGTTTCTTCAGGTATTACAAATAAATACATTAGAATGTATATTTTATGCAGCTCTCCTGGTAAATGTACAGTAAATGATCAAATAACTTTTTTGTTAAGGAGACCTACTGAAATGAATTCACAGACAACTAAATCATAAATCCATTTACCCCCTTTACACAAAACACAGTACTACTGCATTATACATTAATAAACAATCCCAATATTTAAATATCTCACCCTTGCCTTAAATATCAGAGATCTGAAAAGCAACATGCAAATCATCGAAGAAGCCTTCAGAAATGGGAATGTTTTTTTTCCCTTAACTTAGATTTCCTTCCAGAACAGTCTAGTCTTATCCAGATTGAAAACTGCCTAGTGGCTGCCAATCGTGTAATCAGCCTTACTTACCATGGGAGATCAAGTCATGCGCAAGTATGAAAGGGGACGTTGGCCCTAATAAAGTAATCTGTGAGTTTATATCACCCTCGTAATAGCATTTCCACTGCGCAGACATTCTCATTTTTTGCAGGCCTCCATCTGAAAAGCTCTTCAGTGCTCAGCTATTAAATAAAATGTGCAAGACAGCTATGACAGATCAATCCTATCCATCTCCTTAAAGTGGAGACAACAGCATAAGCTTGGAAAAAAACACCAATCTACAAAACAATTACCAGGACGCATAATAAAACAGTCTAGGCAAAAAACAAGGCAGTGCTAAAAACAGTATATTCAAACAGAAAAAATGTATTATTTTAAAGAACAGCCAGATAGTTATTCACATTCATACATTAAATGCAGTTACTGCTCTGTTAAAACAATACTATGTTTGTTGAAACATTTATATTTTATTACTCTGACTATCAGCACAGTGAAGAAAACATGACCATGTGGCAAATGATGGCCCTTTGCCAGAGTCTGCCTGTTTAATGGGTTCAGCTTTTATTCCATTTCAGCAATAAATATACAGATCACCTTGGGGCTCTAAGGCAAAGCACCAGGTATGACACAGACACACACCAAAGCCAGTCTGTGCTGAATACATTATATTGCTATCTTTATTTTGCTCTGGCTTTGAATGTTGCAATAGATGCCTACAAGTCACTATTTCAGAGTAACATTCTGTGTGTCGTCTTACCTGCTACTGGGCCAAAAATTGTATGGCAAACAACTTTATGAGAATTAAACAAGAGCCAACTCAATTTTAAGAACTAATAATACTACTTAAAGAATACAAACAAAAACACCATACATGAAAATAGGCACACTTTTCTAAAGTGGCCATGGCTAGAATATGCTTACCTTTCTGATAAACGGGCCTGCTTTCTGTTAAGTGATGTGTTTTCTGAGCTGGGCCACTGTCAACACCCTCAAAAGCCTGGCACCTATCACCCACTCCAATGGATAACATATCAGCACTTCATTAAGGCTGCAGAGTCTAATGTTCTGCAGGGTGTTTGAATTAAATGTTTGGAGATATTATAGTTAACAGATGCACACAGGGGATGGAAGAGCCTCTCATATTAACAGCTTAAGCAACAAATGTATATCTTAATGTTATCATCGAGCCCTGAGGAGATGCTAACCTCTACAGCTCATTGATTCTGCCCACCTACTTTCATGCTTTAATAATAAAATCCCACTGCTAATACAGTATGTCTTTCCTGCTTCAGCTCTTTCCATCAAATTAACTCTGCAAAGTAATGCTGTATTTTTTTCTTTAACAAATGCTTTAGTTTTGATCAAGTTTATACAACTTGTATTCCAAAACAGTTGTCATTTAAATTAACCCTGAAGTAATTGTATCTCTTATTTTCACTCTAAAATTTCCTTTAACATTCCATTTGCAGGTGCACTTACATATAATATGAAAAGCATCTACTGCTGTTGTCATATCTCTCTTTACACATAAAACAAATTGGATCCCAGAGGAGAAATGTGGCTGAAATTTGACACACTTACTCTTTAAGAAATTTCAGTTTTTATTGAGATATTCTGAGCTGTATACATTTTTGAAAGTTCAAAAAACTCCCATCTAAAAGCACTGGTGAATTTTTCACTGGACTATTTTAAAGCAAAGAAACATTCTGAGTTACTTTAGTACGTTAGTTTATTATTTCAAAATTAGTTCATTATTTATTTTCAAATTATTTATTATTTATTTTCAAATTATTACTTTATTATTTCAAATTGTGCTTGAGAGACATTACTTCAGTGTGTGTATTATGTATATTTTCCTCTTATTACTTATTCAGTAAGTACTCATGCATGCTAAACCAACCTCCAATACAAGTGATCACCATTGTGCGCTCACGTTGTTTGATTATGCTTCCTGTACAAAGAGCAGCAGCAACCTGAGTGAACCATAGCCACACAAACTCAAGTCCCCTACTACCTGAAGTCATGCCAGGTCAGTTAAATTATCTTTGTGAACAAGTAAAACTGCAAGCAAGGATAGCAGAAAGGTCACTTAGCTTATCTAGAAATTACTAGAAAAGTAGTTACAGTATTTAAGTGTGATTCTGTAAGTGTATGGGTGGAGTTGTGGTTCTGAGGCTAGGGATCTGGGGCCTCATGCATAACGCCGTGTGTAGAATTCACACCATAACATGATGTAAGCACAAAAGCAGAAATGTACTTACGCACAAAAAAATTCAGATGCATAAATCTGTGCATTTGCCAACTTCCACGTTCTTCCGCTACATAAATCCCAGTCAGCGTGGAAATTAACGCACGTGCACATGCCTGCTGACCCACCCCAACTCCTCCTAGAATTATGCCTCTTTGAATATGCAAATCAATATAAATAGCCCTTAAGCTCAGTGTTCTGTGAAAAGGCAATGACAAAAGTATGATGAAAAATAGAAGAATTTCAGCGAATACCAAGTGGAGGCAAAGAAAAACGTACTATTTGTTGGTTTAAACAGTGTTATAAACAACAAAAGGACGTTGATCGAGTGACATAGCGTGTCGGAGAAACCCAAAAGCTCAAGTTCACAAAGTCGCACAGTGCCCGAAGTAAAAAAGAAGTTGTCAGATATTAGGGATGCACCGATACCGAAACGGGTATCTGGTATCGGCCTCGATACCACATTTTCTAAAGTACTCGTACTCGTTAAAAGTCCCCCGATACTGGGGACCGATACCACGGTCTGAGAAATGTCTATGTTTGAGCGGCGTGTAAGGGGTTAATCACAGGCGCCGAGTGCCCGCCCCCAGGCCCCGGCTGCAGCTCAGAGCGGGGAGAAGGCGAGGCGAGACATGTCAGCCGTGTGGAACTATTTCAAAGTGAATGAAGACGACAAAACAAAGGCGGACTGCAAATTGTGCTCAGCGAAATTGTCCAGAGGAGGCTCAAAAGGTAGCGCATTTAACACAAGTAATTTAATCAAGCACCTAAAATCCCAACACGGCAACGAGTACAAAGAGTTTACCCACGCTTCTAAACCAACACAACCCACGCTGCAGCAAACTCTTGCAAGACGAGAGAAAATGTCCAGAGACAATCCACGTGCTGTGAAAATAACACAGGCAATTATTGAGTACATTGCATTGAGTGACCAGCCACTCTCGGAGGTAGAAAATGTGGGATTCCTGCGTCTCCTCCATGTTCTGGAGCCCAGATATGATGTCCCAAGCCGCCGCTACATGACTGACACGGAGCTGCCTAAACTACACGACTCTGTGAAAAAACATATCCACAGCCTACTGCAAGCTTCCTCTGCGTTTAGTTTCACCACGGATATTTGGACAAGCAGTGTTAGCCCCGTGTCGCTAATTAGCCTAACCTCCCAGTGGATAGACGAGAGTTTCTTGTTTTTTTTGTTAAAGTATATGACTAAAGCTGTTACCTGTAAATTTAAATCATGTTTTTATTAAGTACTCGGTATCGGCAAGTACTCGGTATCGGCGAGGACTGAAATGCAAGTACTCGTACTCGTTTTCCAAAAAAGTGGTATCGGTGCATCCCTATCAGATATCAAAGTCGCTGTGAAAAGGCGCGTCATAGCCCACCGTCTGAGTGTTATATGAAAGCTTATTAGGGTACAGAGAAAAAAAAAAGGCACACAGTGTGAAAAAAGCATGATATGTCAACTTTAATCTTGAAATTTCCACTTTCATCACGTACTTTATTTTGTCATTAAAGTAGAACATCATAAACTTCATCTTAAGATCATTTAATTTACTAGTTTCTCAAATCCCATTGTAACTAAAGTAGCACGTTAAATGCTTTGTTTTGTATTTGATCTTCTATGTGCGTGAATCACTATGTGCTTCCAGGCTTTGTCTTCCTCCGACAGGACACAGAATTCATTACATTCGTAATATTACAGCTCTCTGAATAATTAAAATACTGAGAAATATACGTGATATCATTTTCATGATGACAGGAGTTAAAGCATGTTATTAAACATGGGAACATGGTGGTGCAGTGATTGTTCATGTCTTACGCAAGATGCTTGCTGCTCCATGAGCGGCCTTCGATGAAATGCTTTATTACAGAAGTACTGTCTTTTTCAAACGTACTAACCCCCAATTCCTGTCCTTACTTTTCTTCCTCCAAATACCCAATCGCCACACAATCAGCTCTGTAATAGACGTTAAGCCATCTGTAAGCTTAGAACGCCAATTCTTCAAAACTTTTAAGGAACATTGACATACTGTATATTCGTAATGTTTAATTATTCTATCCATCTATCCTTCCAGTGTTGCTCCAGCCCCAGCAAGAATACAGTGCGAGGCAGGAACAAACCGTGAACGAAGCTCAAGCTCGCTAGTGCTGCGGCACTGTGTAGTTAAAGTTTTATCTGTATAATATAATAAATATATTTTGCTGCATTTCATCTTAAAAATGATATTGTCATCATATGTAAATACGAGCTTTATAAAGTGGCTCTGGTTGTGCAATATTATAACTGTATCATAAGTACAATTACCTCACTGTAAACTTGCAAGTACAAACAGTTCTACAAGGAGCACTTGATGGACTGATTGAGTGCATGTATAGTTCTTGGGATGAAACTGTGTGAACCACGAGGTCCGAACAGGAAAGGCTCTGAAGCATTTGTCGGATGAGACCAGTTCAAATAGCGAATAGCTGAGGCAGCGTGTGCTTGATGCTGTATATCCATAATTCTCTTTACGATCAGCTGCTGTACAGCTGTGATTCACACTCAGATACAGTGATATAAATACTGCGAGTGGTGCAGAAAGAGGGATATGGAAAAAAATGATCCGATGTGGCAACCCCTAACGGGAGCAGCTGAAAGAAGAAGAAGAAGGTGCAGTGAGAGTAACAACGTTAAAGCAGCTATTGTATTTAGAATACTTTGGCTATTCCCTGGACCATTATATTGTTGCAGGTTAATTACAATCAGATGCCTTAAACTAATAAACAATATGTGGTTAATTTCAGTGTATTTATAAAGCCGCGTCAAGGATGTGGATCTGAAAAAGAAAGGGAAACCACACAGGAACAGTGGCACTGCTTTGACGCTGGGTGCCGCCAGTCTGCAAAACCAATCGCAGAACTTGCGTACGACAGGGTATGAGCTACCGTGGAAATGTGCATGGCTTTATGCCAAGTTTAGGTTTTATACATCGCGATTTGAACGTGGAAACATTCTTACTCAATATTTCTGTGTGTACGCACCATTTATACATGGGGCCCATGCACCAGCAATTGAAAGTTTGACGGTTCGAATTCCATAAATGCCAGAAGTGACTCTACTCCATTGGGCCCTTGAGCAAGGCCCTTGAACTGCAGTTGTTTCGTCCTGGGTATGACATTAATCTGCATCTAGCCCTGCAAGCAAGTCCTCCAATTTACAGGGTTGGTGGCAGGATTGGCACTCCAGCCACTGTTTAAAAACAGTGTGGTGCTGAGGTGTTGTGTGGTGGGCACGGCAACATGCTATCAACGCATGCTCCAACCTCTGTAAGCATAGAGTAAATAAACATGTACCCAGTATTACAGACTGACATTCATAAATATCAAAATACAATGCAAGACTTGAATTTTAATGTATGGCAGAGATAAGGACCCCCACAGTGTACTAACAAATGGGGTTTATATCTTATGGGGATTTATATCATGAACTACCTGATTTATCACAGCATTTGCACATTCTAAACTTATTCTCTGACATTTTCTGTCCAGTAACTAAAGACTACTGCTTAAAATCTATACCAAATATAAAAATGCAAACATTATTATATACAGTTTGTACATTCGAATTAGTGAATTACAAGAACATTCCAGATATTGCAATTTAAAGTAACGATTTAAAATTGTTTTTGTAACAACATGCTTTTAAAGTCTTGGGTGTTAGTGAACCAGTCTGTGAGGTTTGTAATATTTGCTTGTGATTTTTTGTTTTTACATTTGTTCCAACATTAAAGCTTCCTGTGTGAAATCAAACTTGTCAGTTTTACATTAATCCTTTATTTCTGAGCTCCTGTTTAAACAGACTTTATTTTGCTGTTTTCAAGGTTTCTTACATGAGTAATTAGACAATGTTTTATGCTTACTCCTGTGTACAAATCAGAATTTGAAAATTACTTGAGCTGTCATTACCTCAATAAATTTAAAACTGTGAGACAGCATTACATTCTTCAATGTTCCATTTCAATATAATGTGTGCTGTTACTCATTTTAATGAACAGTATGTTACCCTTCAAAATCCAAAAAAATTTCATAAACTCAGTATTTGCAGATTGTGTTTAAGTAGGCTATTCTGATTGTCCTACTAACAGCATGTTTTGGTAATTGCAGGTCACTGTTAGCAGAGAGCACATCATATTAATAGGGAGATGTGCTTTGTTTTTCTAATTATTGAAACACTTAATACATTTTATGCAATTCATGTGTCAATGTTTACTTGCCACTGTCGTTTGTGCTGGTAGTCCTCCCACATCCCACAGTCCTATATGTATAACTGTGGATGCTTGTAAGTTGCACCCCAGTGCAAAGCTGAACTGAATACACCAGCTAGAAAATGGATAGATGCTTGAACTGAGGGACATCTGTAGAAGTGAGAATTACAATCAGGGAATGAATGCAGAGCCTGTTTATTTATCAGGGCTGTGCAGGACACTGTATTAAAGAGATTAATCTTGTTACTTTTTCATCTCCTCTTACAAATGTGTAACAATACAAAAAAAGTTAAACAATTACACCTTATTTGACTGGTAAATTTAGTGGCAATAACACAAGCCTGTGTGTGTGTTTTGTCATTTTTTTTAAATAACAAATACAATTTCTTCACACGCATGCTGAAATTTTCTTGCGCCAACACAAAAATATTTCCAGACATGACCTTTGCCACTTTCCTTTTTGACATGTGTTGAGGCAGTTCTGTATGAGTACAGAAATATTGGTTCTTGTGACATCCTTACTCAATACAGTAGAATGTCAATTATCGGAACTCAGACAAACACTGGTTTAGTTAATCAAATTATTTGGATAATGAAACATAAGATTAAAATACCTAGTTTATACAAAAGAAAGTGTAATTAGGCCTACAATTAAATTATTTTAGGCAAGGATATTCCTACTGTATTTTGAAATATGAAGTATTATCCACCTTAATAATGCCTACCTATTTGCTATGTCTTTGTCATTCCAAAGGATGGTGCATCACAAATGTTTTTAGGAATAAAATGCCTTGCATTTTTAATTTCAATAGATGGCACATCACAAACATTAACACTGCTTTTTGGAATCCAATACCAAATGGCATATAACAGAGATATACTCTTTGTAAGGTGAACTGCAAATATTAACATTAATACCTACATTATTTAGATTTCAACCCACCTCAGACAGGTAGCACAGCTAGTAAAAAATAACTGATTTGGGAAATGGTTTGTCAGTAATAACCAAAACAATATGAAGAAACACTGTGTAATATATATTTATTTAAAACTTACATAATTGTTTTACATGGTTTCAACTATAAATCACACTTTTTCACATAAGCAGAAGTAAACACAAGTTTATTTTTTTTAAATACTGTATGAAGTTCTGAAATTTTCTTTGAACCATGTGAGACTGCATTTCTCTCACAGCAAGTTTTCTTATCTTTAATAGCTGTATCTCCACAGGACTGCCTTCAGTCTTTGGCTCACACCATGCCATTGCAGTTTAAAACCATTACCACATACTGTATATAGTACTTTCATCTCAACTGCAGCCTTTTTCTCCATTTGTAAAAGCATGAGGAAGTTTATTCAGCCTGGAAGGGGAAAGGAGGGTGCAGACAGACAGCACATACCTGCATGCATTTTGGGGGTACATCTTTTCTGCTAAAATCTATTAGCCTGGGTGTATGGATGCTGGAGACGGTGGAAGGTCCTGGCTTAGATCGGTATTCAGTGTTGTAAAAAGTAAGCATAGATGGCATTACCTCTGACCCAAAATTAGTAGTGCATAATGTGTAGGCAGGCAGTGTGTGAGGCAGGTGAGACCTTGTGGAGCCGCATGGAAGAGCAGTTGAAGCTCAGGCAGCACTAGAGGGCCAGGCTTCGGAATCCTTAAGCACAGCATTTCTTGCTTTTCAGCCCCAAAAAATCTTAAAAAAGTAAATAAAACTCCAAAATATAATTTAAGTGAGTTTCTTAATTTGCATTTGAAAAATGCTGCAAATTAATCTCTGAGGCAACTTTGCAAAACTGCACGTGAAATAGAACTTGCATTTTGTTCATCACTAGCTATACTATACTGTATATCTTTGAATTAAAAAATAGGAAACAAATGCATTAAATGGCAAGTTTAATACTTCAGCACAACAACTTGCACACTTAAAGTAGACGTGGAAATATGGTGGTTCAGATAACTGATGGTAACAATGACTGATGTATGATCAACCTTACGTCTGCATTTCTACCACTTAGCCCCATGTTGCCACCCCTTTAGAATAAAGAAACTGAAATAAAAATAATGAAAAAATAAATTTTACAAGTACAGTGATACCTTGAGATACGAGTGCCCCAATGTATGAGTTTTTTGAGATATGAGTCATCACTAGGTCGATTTTTTGTCTTGAGTTACGAGACAAAATTCGAAATACGAGCCATCAAGGAGCTTGTCCCCGCACATTCCGAGGAACTGACGACACAGGAGTTGACGGAACTACATACGCAGCAACATACGGAGGTTCTGCAGGAGATCGGTATCACGGAGGAGGTTATCTCTTAAAGTGAGATAAAGGAAGTGTTTGCAATGTGGGAAAAAGTTTCGAACTTTAAAGAAAAGAAACACCCTGAAAAAATTACAACTGATCATACAGTGGCGCTATTTAATGTCACTTGCCTAATGCCTGACTTTATTGAAAAGAAACTGAACATGCAGCCGCACTATTTAATGACACTTGCCTAACGCCTGCCTTTACTGAAAAGAAACTGAACATGCAGCCGCGTTATTTAATGACACTTGCCTAACTCATTTCAGAAACATTCTAAAGGGGAGGACTAAACAAAGCTCCTTGGACAGGTTTCTATTGAAACGCCCTGCGAATGAAAGTGATGAAAGCGTGGCAAAAAAGAAAAAAAGTAGTGAAGAAGAAAATTAAGTTAACAAAAGTGAAGTGAAAGAAAAAAACATTACAATACGCTAATCGGCTTTGCCAACGTCTGTTTATTTCTTTAGATTCTCTTTTATGTTTTAGGTTTTATTTTGTTTGTATACAATATTTGTTCATTATAAATACATTTTTTTTATGTTGAAAACATTTAACAAAAAATTGGGGTGTTTTTGTGGGAGCTGACACGAATTAATCTCATTTCAATTAATTTCAATGGGGAAAATTAATTTGAGATACAAGCATTTTGACTTACGAGCTCGGTCATGGAACGAATTAAACTATCTCAAGGTATCACTGTAATTTAATTTAATTCCTTATAGCTATTGCATCTATGTTGAGTGGAATTTTGTTGTCCTCCTTTGCTAGTTGGCTAATGTATTTTCCATTCATGTATAATTATTACTTTAGGGACATAAATTGCACGTAAAAGAGCATATAGACATTATGGCTGTCATATTAAATAACACCATTCGAATATAATTTGAATTTATTTAAAAAAAATGTATTTATTTGTTTTACCTGTACAAATTTTGGCTTTGAGTTACTCCAGATATGCTAAGCTGTAGAATTTTACATTTTGTACTTCACTTCCATGATAAGCCATTTCATAATTTTAAAAGATTAGCTTGTTATCTTCATTAGTAAAACTTCAGCTACACCCCTTCACAACATAGCTTAGACAGTTTTTTCTCTGTTCTACTGCTTTGCACTTTAATCTACAAGTGTACAGTACTTCAAAATAGTTCTCTGATACTCAAAAAGTAACATTCTGCATCTTATTCTGATTTGATTCACGTATAAACCTGAGATCCCAAACTGTCTTTTAATGGTAAGTTCTTCTAATTAAAACAAATGGAAAATAACTGTCATAATTCTACATTTACGTTTTATTATAATGCTTTAAAATTTTGCTGCGTCTGTAAAGAAAAATATATCGGATAGATTGTACGGACCCCAGCTTAATACTGTGATGATCCCATAAGCCACACAGGAGGTGATTCCTGGGAGAGATCACAGGTGCCTACTGGCTTTTTATTCTAAATAACATATACAGTGATCCCTCGCTATATCGCGCTTCGCCTTTCGCGGCTTCACTCCATCGCGGATTTTATATGTAAGCATATTTAAATATATATCGCGGATTTTTCGCTGCTTCGCGGGTTTCTGAGGACAATGGGTCTTTTAATTTCTGGTACATGCTTCCTCAGTTGGTTTGCCCAGTTGATTTCATACAAGGGACGCTATTGGCAGATGGCTGAGAAGCTACCCAGCTTACTTTTCTGTCTCTCTCTCTCTCTCGCGCTGACTTTTTCTGATCCTGACGTAGGGGGATTGAGCAGGGGGGCTGTTCGCACACCTAGACGATACGGACGCTCGTCTAAAAATGCTGAAAGATTATCTTCACGTTGGCTACCTTCTGTGCAGCTGCTTCGTGAAGCGACATGCTGCCCGGTGCTTCGCATACTTAAAAGCACGAAGGGCACGTATTGATTTTTTTATCTGTCTCTCTCTCTCTGTCTGCTCCTGACGGAGGGGGTGTGAGCTGCCACCTTCAACAGCTTTGTGCCGCGGTGCTTCGCATACTTAAAAAGCCAAACAGCCCTATTGATTTGTTTGCTCCTTTGAAGAGGAAGATATGTTTGCATTCTTTTAATTGTGAGACAGAACTGTCATCTCTGTCTTGTCATGGAGCACAGTTTAAACTTTTGAAAAAGAGACAAATGTTTGTTTGCAGTGTTTGAATAATGTTCCTGTCTCTCTACAACCTCCTGTGTTTCTGCGCAAATCTGTGACCCAAGCATGACAATATAAAAATAACCATATAAACATATGGTTTCTACTTCGCGGATTTTCTTATTTCGCAGGTGGCTCTGGAACGCAACCCCCGCGATGGAGGAGGGATTACTGTACAGTGGAAGCTCGGTTCACGAACGTCTCGGAACACATACAAATCGGTTTACGACCAAAAAGTTTGCCAAACGTTTGCATCTGTTCACAACCACACACTCAGTATATGAACAAGCCAGTTTCCCTTTCAGTCTCTCCCTGTGCATTTCCTGTGCAGCGAGCAAGAGAGAGAGAGCAAGAGTGCACCACACACACGAGACACACGAAAGAGAGACACACACACAGGCACGCGTGTGAGAGAGAGACACACACACACGCGCACGAGAGAGACACACACACACACACAGGTGTGCGAGAGAGAGACACACACACACACAGGCGCGTGAAAGAGACACACACACACAGGCGCGCGAGAGAGAAACACATACACACAGGCGCGCGAGAGAGAGACAGACACACACAGGCGCGCGAGAGAGAGACACACACACAGGCGCACGAGAGAGAGACACACACACAGGCGCACGAGAGAGAGACACACACACAGGCGCACGAGAGAGAGACACACACACAGGCGCATGAGAGAGAGACACACACACACACAGAGGCGCGAGAGAGAGACACACACACAGGCGCACGAGAGAGAGACACACACACACAGGCGCACGAGAGAGAGACACACACACACAGGCGCACGAGAGAGAGACACACACACACACAGGCGCACGAGAGAGAGACACACACACACACACACAGAGAGGAGCGTGAGAGAGAGACACACAGGCAGCGAGAGAGAGAGGGCTAGACGCATAAGGTAGGAAGGCAGTTAAAGAATGCACTGGGCTTATGTTTGTTTTCACTTCTGTTTACAGCGATCGGTTCATAGCGTGCATTGTTGCAATGTTACTTTTCTTGGTGGTTTATTAAATTACGGATTTTTTCAAATGTTCAATTTTTTCCCTGTGCTTAAAACGCATTAGCCAGCGGTTGGTAGCGCTATAGCACAAACTATTGCAGTGTTAGTTTTCTCTGTTGTTCAAGGTTTTCTCAGTGTTATTCAATGTTTTTACATTTAGTTTACTATTACGTTGTGCATTCTATGGTTTAATTAACTATATGTGTGCTTAAAAACTTAAAAATAATATATATTTACATACAGTTCGTATGGTCTGGAACGGATTAATTGTATTTACATACAATCCTAAGGGGGAAATTACTTCGGTTCACGACCAAATCGGGTTACGACCAGAGTTACGGAATGAACTATGGTCGTGAACCGAGGTTCCACTGTACTTTGAAAATAATAAAACAAGCCGCCCGCTTTCAACCTGCTTGCCTCTTTCACTTCTCTAACTACTGTCACCGTTTTACCAACTTGCTAAATAACTTGTATTCCTCCAGATCTGAAATTGCTCTGCCTATGTGACGTAAAAGCACTTTGCCTTATCCCCCAACATTTCGCTCAACTCTCTCTAGAGAAGGTGCCCTGTGCCTCAAAAAGTGCTTTGTCCGGGGCTCAATCACAACCCTGCTTTCCATGCCCCACAACTGTCCATGCAGCAGTAAGACTCGTAGTGCAAGTCACCAGCTAAATGTAACAAATGGGACCTATGCAACAGTGCCAAAAGTGCTTCATGTCCTATAGATGCCTGGTGTACTCCCAGATGGGCTTAAAGTGGAGAAGGACAAAAACTGTAATTGCCTTTACTTTGCTATTGGCAAGTAGACTTATCTTGCTCAACTGGAAGAATCCTAACCCAATTCTTTTAAGTCAGTGGTTAACTGATGTTATATACTATTTGAAATTGGAAATAATCAAATTCTCACTTAGACGATCTGTTCGAAACTTTTTTAAAACCTGGCAGGACCTAATCAATAATATTTTAGAATAAGCATATATTGGGAGGAAAAGACTCCTTTCTCTTTTTACTACTCTCAATTGTTTTACTCTGGCTGTTGGCCTTCCACTCTTTCTCATGGGTGGGGTTGATTTGAATTAAGTTTTGTTAAGTTTTGACTTGATTGTATGGAATGTTATATGTTTTTAATAAATTTAATAAAAGATTATAAATAGATGCAGAAAAAAAATAAAGTATTTGTGCATACTGTTGTCAGTACTAAACTGAAGACAAGATGGCAGTACTAATGCTTATATGATACACCTGCTCGAGATTTTGATAGCTCTTTTACTTAAGTAACAGTTACCCAAGTACCGCTAGAATTTTGTTTTTGTTGGTGTTTGTTCTTGCTTTGCCCATTGCTGCAGCCATTACCATAATAATAAAGTAATGATGCTCTGATCGATCAGCCACCAATCTAAATCTGCCAATTTTCACTACAAAAAACTATCGGAGATTGGTAAATTGTTAAATGTTTTTTTTTTTTTTTTTTTTTTATATCGGCATCTCTGGCAGTGCTCCTTTACACGAAATGTTTTTGCTATGAATTTCTAGACTTTACAAAAGAAAGAGTAGACTGGAATATTAGGTTTTATTTTACAGAAAGTGGAGTAATAAAATGAGGAAAAGGATTTGAAATTGTCCTGTTCAATTAGACAAATGTTAAGAAAAGCTATGATTATTGATTTCAGAAATTTCAATTTTGTCCTTTAATCAAAATGGCTTGTCCGAGTTTGAACAGTAAACAAAGCTTGTATTACGTATGGAAGCTTACATTTCCAATTAGAAAAAGAAAAAAAAATAGAAATTGCTGTTTAATAAACAATAGGCTTGCTATCTTAACAGTAAAATGTGTCTATGTAACTTGCTAACTTGTTAGGCATGTTAGCCTTGTACCTTCTTGCTAAAAAATCTTATGAATATTCAATAGATTTGCATCTCTTTTAATGGTTTTTATTGTGTTTATTATTTGTTTGTGTGTCATACAGTATATGTTTTGTTAAGAAACAAGCACTGCATAAGTAAAATGGAAATCCATATTTAGAATTACACCTCAAGAATTAGGACTGTCTAGCTGGTACACAATAAACCTGCATAAATACAATAAATGTAAATTTTAACAGCTAAAAAAGGCTGCAGTACAATTAATGACTAAAAACGATTAAAACCTATAACTGTATGTATATTTACATTCAAGCAGTGTAAAACTGCCAATATTAATTAATTAAATCAATGTGCGAAAATATATATTTTTTTGTTAGATAAATGAGAAAACTACTTATTTTTTAATTAAGATTTGTTTCATATAAGTACACTACGGAAGAAATTAAACAAGATGACAGCTTGTAATTATGATAAGAGTTTTATTTCTTTGAGGCCATTAGTATTATGGATAAATATGTTCACTACATATTTTGTTAGTTAAAAAAGTATGTGTTTTAAGGGTATTTTATTTATTTTAGTACTTTTATGGTCACTGAACAACAGGTCTAAATAAATTAATTTTGTTAATAAAAAAATGAACAGGTAACACCTGTGGTCTATATTATACAGTAATTATAAAATTTCCTGAATTAATGCTTTAATATAGACCATAAGGCTTCTCCACATCTGGTTATGCAGAAGCTTTGTGTAAAACTTTTTTAAAAACATAAAGAAGAAAAGAAAAAAATCAGTATCAGAATCAGCCAATCAACTAACATGATATCGCTGATCAGTATCAGACCAAAAAATTTGATCAGAGAATCCCTATAATAAAGTATTAAAAAAGGCTGCACAAGCCTGCATACTAAGTCCAGAATTATTAACCCATGTTCAAGAATATTCAAATATTTAATCATTTTTAATTACGATATCCAAACCTTATTTTTCAGCTAATTTGTCTATACTCCACATTTGTGCACATTTCTCTATTGATATTTAATGGTGCTTTTTTTACTTAGTAATCATTTTATATGGATGTACAGTAGTGTACGGCAAACACATCTTATAAATGAAAAATGTAATGTTTTAAAACTATTTCATTAAATTAGTGTAATGGGTCCCAGGTTAGAGTGGTATGCTGAAAAAGTTGTTACTTGGTCCATTATCAGTGAGCATGTAAGCCTTATGCTGGGCTCATTTTGTATGCCCTGTTTGCAGCAAGTCTTAAGCCACACCCTGTCTTAGCTTCAGGGGGCACAAAGCATGAAGTCGCTTTTAACTCTGTGACAGTATACACACACACACACACATACACATATTAAGCAAGACAAGTCTCAGGCAGATGAATGAAATCTATCTTTCTGAAAATGTTTTTTCAATGGAATATCTAAAATGAAGCACAGTCAAAAATAACTTTTTCACATGAGAGTTTTACATTCAATTGCATCCCAACAAGACTTCGGTTTACCAATACATCATCTACAGTGCTAGCAATAGAAGTGTTTCTAAAAGCTTCACGTTAAGACTTAGTATCTTCAAGTTTATGCTAGGGTTGTGCTTTTTGTAATTTTACCATAAATAAAAATGGCATTGTACTAGGATAGTTAATAAAATGAAAGTACCTCTTAGTACAGCCATCAAATGAAGGATACTTTCATTCATTCAGATGTAAACATCTCTCAAAGAGGGACTACATTTCCCAAATGTAGCATCTCTAAGGTTTTCTAATCTGCCCTGCCTCTAGACATTTAAACAATTAGCTACTTTAATTGTGAATGTGTTCAGTCAGGAAGCATAAAAAAATCCTTAGAGGCCTGGGGTTCTAAAAGCTGAACATTAATATTGTAATGGCAAGCAACAGGTAGAATAACAAGGAATAAATAAAATACAAAGATGTACAACACATCTTTAAAACTATAAAGAAGCAAGGAAACAATATATATATACTGCAGCCTAACAGAAATGATTTTTCAAGAAAGAATATCATTATGCACTGTGTAATCTGAAACTGTGATTTTAAAAAAGAACCTGAACCCCAAAAGGGTTGGCTTTATTCATACATATATATTTTTATAATGTTTAAAGCAATTTAAAGTTATTGCAGTCTCACTTGTAATGGACAGCACACATGGACTGGTATCCCAGCCAGGACTGAACAAGGATCCTTACCTAGCCAGGAGGTCAGTACAATGGAAGGACTAGCAGAGATAAGCACAGATGAATATTTTCTCCCCCAAAACATTAGGAGGCAGCCTCTCTGGGTTAGGATTCCCACATGGATGCCCATAGGGCACACTGGGACCTGTAGTCCCATAGTCTCTCATTTATTAAATATGGTTGGGAATTGTGTCTGGAATTTAGAACCAAATGAAGTGGCCAGGCTAGACTGGTTACTGTGAAGACAGCCCAAACTATATATCCCAGGAAGCATTCCAGAACCTGATTAGGCATGCTCAAGGGGAGCTCATGCTGACCAACTTCAGAGAAGCGAATGGAAACACCAGAAGCCTTGTCATAACTGGCGAAACTACCCAAGTGTTGGATAGATCTTCAAGAGCTGGAGGTTGCTCTGTAACCTGTACAAACCTTGCTGTGGATGATCAAACTGCTGGAAAAGATGATTCAAGGAATCAATGGTACGACTAAGGCACCGCTGGAGGCACTGGAAGCCTATCTGAAATGGAAAGGCATAGGTCTTCCACATAAGGCTGATTTGGCTGTACAGGTGTTTCCTGTCCAGTAAAGAATAAGGCAATGTAAAGTGAAGGGCTCCGGGTGTATGTGAAGGGAACTGAGTAGCTGCATTTCTGGCATTTGGTCAAATGAAAAACACCTGAACTAAAATTACACGTGTCTTGGATCACTATTAAGGGACATTTATGATAACAAATCTTGAACTTATTGGGGAGGGGGATTATGACTCTGACTGGCTATATTTCCTTAAATATAAGTTGCACATAAATGGTTCAAATATTGTTTTAAAGTTCTTTTCCAACTTTATATTTTGCATAAATACCATGCTATCCCCAAAATGAAAAATTAGCATGTTATAAGTGATTATTAAAAATTGAAGAGTGAAAAAAACAAATTTTAAAATTGGTAATTTTTTTTTTTTTTTTTACTAAAGTTAACTTATAATGTCATGGACATCTCCAGAAATCTTGGTGATAATGTGGAATCCAAAGCATTTTGGGGGGCAGTGTAGAAGGGTGGATGGCATTAAACCACAAGGGGAATATGCCAAAAGATGTGAGGACTGCACACAGACCAGTACTTATAAATCTAAGTTAATAGGTTAGAATATTCCCAGCCATTGGCAGAGCCTTCTAAAGGAATCATATACGTGATATGTATATATACACACAAGTTTAAAACTAAGGTATATACAAAAATTACTGTAAAGTGTCTATGATCTTTTATAAGTGAATTACAAAAGGTCAGAAAACCTTAATTTTGTGCCATGGTCAAACAATGCATTAAACAATTTAGAATAAGATTCTTCCATTCAGGGAAAATGAGCGAGCAATACAACAGAAAAAAGTAATGTAACTGCAAATTTCACAGGAATACTTAATGATGGTGCAGACTGAAGTAAGACTAATGTGGTTTGTTCTGCCCCACATCTTGTTAGCCGTTATTTGTTGAGCTATGCTCCCCCTTCATCTTGTCATTTATTAACACACCAGTCAGTCACATCCCACATGCACAATGGTGCTATAAAAGTCTATGAAACGCACGTAAAGCACGTAGGTCCCATAATAATCATTCGAATACAATACACCCAAGGTGTCTCATGTTTCGGTCACTTCCAAAGCGTATCTTTTGGGTATATAAACCACTGTGTCTGGTTAGTTGTGGTATGCAGCAATTTGAACCTCTGTCTACGTGCTTTTTTCTTGTCTTGATCCAACCGTGGAAATCACTCACCTTGTAAGTGTCTTTTAAAGCTTTATTGTGTAATGTATACTGTCTGCTATGTATTGCTTTGTAAATCATTCTTTATTGTCTTTGGTTGTACACCTGTATATACCTGTATGTTTCTTTTGTATATATTTCAGTTTACAATGAGGTACATCCAGTAAAAGCCTTCAAGAAAGCTCACCCCTTGTCGTTTTTATGTGGATGTGCCGAGTTGTTTAAGCTCTCTGCGGCCATGTTGCACGGACAGCGCGGAGTGAGGCAGAAAGTGGTTTATTCCAAGACCAAAATAGCATCAATCAACTGAATAAGAAAGCTGAGAATTACAACTAAGTACTACTGCTCTAAACAAAAAAAAAAATCTTTACATTATAATGTATCGTGCTAAAAATATATATGTATAAACACCACAGTTACACATTATTTAACAAATGAACCAAGATACAGTAAAACAGGGTAATAAGAATTTAAACATACCTGAATACAATTGTCAACATTATAAACACAGTTTTATATATTTTATTGAAATAAAGAACAGAATCATGCAAGACAAAAAAAAAACAGTGAGATGGAAAACAGCACCTTCATTAGTTTACAAATATAAGCAAATGAAGAGGAGTATTTATTAAACTCATTCCAGAAAGCTGTAGAGCATTATATACATACAGTATAAACTGTGTCAAAATGCTGCATACAGTAGTCAAATGCTCATGACATTTTTTTTTCCTTTTAGTTAACATAGCTTTCTAGATGCAAACAATTTACACATCAAAAATCTGATTTATGAGCCTTGCAACTGCTCAAGTGTGGGGCACATAATGCCAGGAAACATGAAATCAATACTCCAGTGACAAAACTATTAAAAAAAAAAAATAATCGTACAATTCAAATTTATGGTTAGTCATATATTTAAAGTATGCAAAAGGACTGGCCAAAAGTTATGAATATACAACCAAATTTTATAAATAAAAAAAACTGTCAAAAATAATTCCTCCTTGAAAGAAAAGCTAAAATATCTGTTAATCAGAATCATTTATTATGGAACAATTTGCCACTCAGCAAATAATAAAGATTAATAAATAAAAAAAAAGAAAAACAAAGTTTTTCCATGTATGGCTTCTTTCAGTATTTTTCCTTTACCTATTAGTTCTTTGCAGCACTTCATCCGCATGCACTGTACTTGCATGTTTATATCATGTTTCTATCCTGTAATCTGCCTTACAAGAACATATTATCAGGCTCAACACCCTTAACAAATACCATACTCTTCTCCTTAGAATTGGAAGCTAGCAGACAGCTTTTTCAACTAATGCGACCTTTCTATTCAAAGCAGAATTGAGATCTGCCTATTTTTTTAACCAGATAACCCATATTTGTGGGTAGTTTAAAGAATATGAACTGGATGAAACTCCCCCAAGAGAAATGTGGGAATATAAAAAGGTACAACAACAGTGCGGCAGTGAACAGGGATTGTAAAATAAAATTACAGATGAGACCAGTTTGGTTAGCTTTATAAGAATGGAAGGCAGGGTTTGAATGTCTGCTCACAGGTGTCTAAACCTTGACTCAACTACACAGAGTCAAGTGAGCGTGCAAAACACCCCACCTGAGTTGTCAACACAACCTACAACAGATGCCTCCATTGTAATTGAAAGATATAGCATCCTATGCTTCAATTGCAGTCTGTATTTGTAATTCTGCATGTACAGTCATTGCTTTCTGCAGAAGTTTTCCACTTTTACGAACTGGCTTGGAGTCCGAAGCATTTAAGTCAACTCTGAGATCTACTGCACAAAAATATGTTACTAGACATTCAAAAGTATTAGGAAATGATATACAAAACTGCAATTACAGTATATAAAAGAACAGTATTTACAAATAGTCATTTTTTTTCTGTTTTCTTCTTTCTATTTCATGGTATCCACCTATTTTCTATCTTACTAGTTAGTATATTTTTTCATCATTACAGTGTACTTATATTACTCTTGCTCTGTAGTTATGATTATACTGGTGCTACAGCTATGTATTATGAAAGTGTATTTACAGCAAGAAAATAATTTAAGGAATAACAAGTGAAAATTCACATATAACTATTCCCTGCTACGTTTTCACATCATGAATATAGAACGAATGGAGAGTTACACCCTAGATGTAAAAGGAATGAAAGTACACAGGAATTATTACATAAATATGCTACAGCTTGAATCAAAACAATGCAGTCCTTTAAAAATTAGCTGAGCAGTTCAGCACTTTTAAAAGATCCCATTGGTTCCTCGGGAGACAAAGGAAATTAAAATACAATGAAAATATGCACTAAGATGGTTTTAATGGTGATGGTCAATAAGTAGAGCTTAAAAGTGCTTAGAAAAAAAAATTGTTTTATTTTCAGTTGATGTGCAGAACAGACATTTTCAAAAGCATTCACCTCACTGGTTCTCAAATGTTTGGCACAGTGTGATCCACATATATTTATTTTCAACTATAGTTTGTTGGATTCCATAAAGCTATAAACAAACCATAAGAATATTCACAATGACCCATGCACAGAACAACAGAAATTGTAACAGAAAAAGAACTGAAAATCTTCAGTTTAATTTATAATGAAAATACTCCACCTGATACTGAAAGTTTTACCCCCCTTTCCTTCTCCACAGGATAAAAGTAATGTTAATTAAAAATAACATAAAAATAAACCAAGAGTAGGTGGCTATGATAAAAAATAATAATAGTAAAAGTAATATTTGAATAAAATTGAATAATATCAAATGAGCAGCAAAACATCCAACATGATGTATATAAAACATAAATGAAAAGTTTAAAAAAGATATGTACGGTTAAAGTACCTGATCCTGCTGAAATATCAATGCATAAATCAGTACAAACAGATGAGAAAACTGAAATGAGCCATATTGTACAATTTATTAAGTGCAGCCTCTCTACGGTAAGTGTAAACAAGGCATGTATCCTATAGCAGCCTCTGAACAGACTCCGGATGATGACATTCACAGCTCTGCTCTGCCATTCTAATGACACTTTAATATTTTTGTCTTTTAAAATAACTAAGCACCTAAAATATCCAATTCATTGATCCAAAAGTAAGTTGAATTGAAGCTCATAATGAAGTTACAACACAATTTAGACATGTCTGAAATGCTCCTAGTTGTTTGATTGTTAGCCATTCAAAGCAGAACTTTTCCTCGCTCTCCATTGTAAATAAAAAATGCAAATATTCAATGCTGATACACAATATAAAAATGTGAATCTTCATGTTACTTCTTTGCAGCAACTATTATAACAAAATACTTTACCAAGCAGACACGAATGCAACACAAAGCAGAACAAAATAACAAATTGATGTGCAAAAAAATGCAAGATAAGACACTGAGAAAAGATTTCAAAAATAATGGCATCCTCTTTAATAAAATCCCTTTGTGCGTCCAGGTGTCCGTGTGTGTGTGTCTTCTGGTGAAGTGCGCATGCGTGGGACTTCTGGTGAAGTGCGCATGCGCGGGGCACGGTGCGATGCACGATATTACTGTCAGAGAAAGTTAGAGGTGTTTTACGGAAATGCAAACCAGTATTACTGCGAGAGGAAATTAAAGGTACACAATACAGTGACGCATATTACAGCCACATACAAGCCACTATTTCTGTCAGAGAAGATTAAAGGCATATTACCGACGCGAACGCCTTAATTACCGCCAGAGAAAATTAAAGGTATATTACGGACGTACAAGACAGTATTACTGTCACAGAAAATTAAAGACACACAATGCACGGCGGCAGCCCACGAAGAACGGTCAGCTCAGCAAGTAAACATCAACAGAAGAAAGGCTGAAAGAAAGAAAAATATGACCAACAAAAAGAATGAGGTCAAAGTCCCTTGCCATTTAATATTGACTGTTCCTACTAATGTTTATGCACTACTGTTCTAGTGCCCGTTATTGTAACGGGCTAAATGACTAGATAAATCAGAATACAAGCAATGAATGTGAACTTATGTACTGTACTATAAGAGTCATCTGACAATAAGAGTTAAAAAAACAGCTGAGTAGAGCCTGCATAAGTAAAGCTAAGAGAACAAAGCAAATAAAATAAAAATCACATTTAATAAAAGCACCTCTGTCATACAGTATAACTGTAAAAGGCTGTTTTAAGGGCCGATTTGAATATTATGGCCAAAGAAGACTCACTCTCAGACCTAGGGTGGAGCACCACAAAGGCAAATAAGCAGTTGCTAAGAAATGTCTGTAACAGATAGAAAGAGAAAAATGCTGCTTGAATCAGCAAACAGCTCATATAGGCAACAGACAAGTATTTTTAAAAATCAATTTTATTTGCATAAAATTGAACCAAAATGCGTTTCTGCAAATAAGTTAGAACAAGTTTCACATTCTTAAGATCACCATCATACTATCAAGTCGCTCCAAGAAGATTAATTGTCTTAAAGAAATTTAAAATTGAATGTCACAAATTGTTAGTTTAATAGACAGTTTATACTTTGAAATAAAAAGAGCTTGATTGCATTTTAAAAATGTCTGTCAAGTTGTGAGGGAAAATGAGTACAAAAAAACATTTGTTTAAAGACAATATGGTTGGCCTTATTCGGTTCTAAAAGAGTTAGCACACAACACCCAATTACATTAATTACAATGCTATTATTATTTAGTTCTAAACAAATGGTATCTATTACTCATTACACACAAGAATGGTTAGAAAGAAACTCAAAAGGCAAGCACACATGCACCATCATACTTAATGTGAAACTGAAATTATAGAGAATAAAGGCAGATTTTGACAGCACGGTCACGTCTGAGGTGATCTCTTAATTCACAAAATAAAACATAGCTGTTATTCTGCTCTGACCAAGTCCTGCAGTTCATGGATATTCTCTTCAAACATTCCGATTTGTTTAGATTTCCATAGTGTACCATTTGAAATGAGGCTATGGCCAAATGTACTCCTTAGTGTCACTCTGTGCAATGCAATTTTTGCCATGATTCATTTTCTGGCTAAATAAGTAACTTGCACAGTCAGACAATACTATTATTTCACAAGATTCTGACAAATTAAAAGTAAGGAATTGGTGGTGCAGTGGTAAAACTACCTCAAGATGCACTGTCCCAGGTAAAGTTGCTGCCTATATAAAACCTTCCCTGTGTCTCCATGATTTTTATCTAGGTTACTCTGGTTTTCCTCCTAAATCTCAAAAGACATGTGTGCCAGTTTACTTGGTGATCCTAAAACTGGACCTGTACATGTGTGAACTTATGTTTGTGTGAGCCCTGTGATGGGCTGGCACTCTGTTCAAGATTTATTTCTGTCTTGCACCCAAAGTTGCCCTCTGACCCTAAACTAGATTAACAAGGTTAGACATTATTATATGTTACTAACTAGCTTTCTTAACAATAGAAAATGTTTCTTTCACAGAGTTTAAGATTGACAACTACTGTACCTCCACTACTCTTTTTTTTGTGTGAGGTGTATGATATTACAAAAACAAAACCTGAAATACAAGTGACATGTTCACCTTTGTGGTCTTTCTCAACTTCAACTTTCAACCAGTTAAGGCATTGTCTAAGATGTCTTTATATTTTCGGACAAGATTTATCAAATTTTATGCCTAGAGGGTGGAGAACTATCTCTCAATTTGATCCACTAATCCATTTTCCAAAAGTCAATCTTTAAATTTCTGGGCCATGTAAAGATAGAAATTATTGTAGCAGTATTGTGGAAACTCAGGAAATAATCCTGGAGGGGAAAAAGTATATTACAAAAAAAGAAACTCGTGCCTTTTATTAAGAATTCAAGATGGCGCCGACTGTTGAGGCACGCCGTCAGCCGCTCTGGCTTTTTTGTTTCTCGTTAGTCCTGCTTTTTTCTCTGCTTACTTGCTCCTGTGATGCTCTTCCTGACTCGATCATTCGTTATGATCGCTTCACCCTTCTGGCTCTTCGAACGAGTGCGGGGGTTTCTCGACATTTGACTCCGGAGTTCAGTCAAACCTTTGGCCGACTGTTTGAGGAAGTCCCAGCCTTCCTCATCACTGTCCACGGCTTGGCCGGTCGCCGATGGAAACGCCGCCGCCTTGGGAAGCGTGGAGGCACCAGGGCTCGGCTCCGAGCCTCTCGGATCCTCTCTAGCAACAACTCTCCTGGCTCCCAACATGAGTCAATGCTCCCGGAATGCCTCTTGCCCTCGGATGCTCCGGTACACTTCCCTGCCTCGCTCCGTCACCGCCGCCGGGGGGTGAACTTTAACAACCTACGCCGCATCACGACAATGTCAGCCGCCACGCCTGGTGCGTCTTTGTTAACGTCGTCCCAGCCGGTTCGTTTTGCGCTGATAAATGCTACATCGGTCGTGAACAAAACTTTCATCCTGAAAGACTTTTTTCTTTCCAATGGCCTGGATTTTTTATGTACTGCTGAAACCTGGATTTTACCGGGCGAGACGCTCTCACTCACTGAGGTTTTGTCCCCGGGATGTTCCTTTATCAACACGCCGAGAGCGCAGCGCCGCGGCGGGGGCTTATTGACCTTATTTAAATCTGATTTTATCTGCAAACGCCCTTCCCTTCCGCTTTCATTTTCCCCTTTAACTTTTGAGCTCAGTATGTTTGAACTTGTCTGTTCTCCACCGCTGCTGTGCACACTCATCTCTCGCCCCTCAAAATATAATAAGGACTTTTTAGACGAATTTGCAGCTTTTTTGGCTGATATTACCTGCAGATATGATCGCTTCCTTTGTTTGGGTGATTTTAATATCCATGTTTGCTGTCCCGTTAAACCTCTAGCAAAAGACTTTCTGGACATTATTGACTCCTTTGGTCTTTCTCAACTAGTGAATGGACCAACACATGGACAGGCTCACACACTGGACCTGGTTCTTTCTCGCGGTCTCAGAATCAGTGACTTGGACATTCTGCCTCCCAGTTTTTCTGATCACTCGCCTGTTCTGTTTAATTTGGATTTGGTCTCTGCTGAGCATGGTAAATGCACCACTACCCGTCCCTTCCGTGTCATTTCCCCTTCTGCTGCTGAAGATTTTGCAGCTGCTTTTTCATCAATCTCCACATCATGTGAATCCACGGATGCTGATGTTTTATTGCAAACCTTCTATACTTCCTGCTGTTCTGTGATGGATGTTGTAGCCCCACTCAAACAGCGACAATCCAAAGTCAAGCATGACCCATGGCTAAATGAACAAACTCGCTCCATCAGGCAAAACTGTAGGCGGCTAGAACGTAAATGGAGGAAAGATGGTCTCACTGTTACCTTTGACTGCATGAGAGACATGTGGTCTCAATACCAGAGAGCAGTCAGAGGTGCAATGAACCGTTTTTTTACTGACATCATCTCAAAAAATTCTGGCAATCAACGTGTCTTATACAAAACACTGAATGCTGTCCTCTCTCCAGCTGCAACTGTTTTCTCTTCTCCCTCTAATGCTCTTTGCAATCAGATCCTTACGTTTTTTCTGGATAAGGTCACGAACATTAGATCCCAGATCACCATTTCTTCTTCTGGCTCTGTTGATTTAGCCGTTCCTGTATACGGCTCCCTCACCAGCTTTGAACCCATTTTGCTCCCCCATCTGGAAAAAATCATCGCCTCAATGAAGCCTTCAGGCTCTCCGGACGATGTGGTGCCGTCCAGACTGCTGAAAGATGTCTTTCCTGTGATTCGATATGATGTCTTAAAGATCATAACTAGTAGTCTATCTTCGGCTACAGTTCCTTGTGCTTTCAAACACGCAGTTGTACATCCAATCGTGAAAAAACCTGATCTTGACCCTGCCGTCTTCTCCCAATCTTCGTCCAATTTCCAAACTACCTTTCCTGTCAAAATTACTCGAAAAAGTAGTTTATGAGCAATTAATTCATCACCTACAGGACCATCAGGTAATGGACCTTTTTCAGTCAGGCTTTAGGCCCCAACACAGCACAGAAACCGCGCATTTACGTGTCCTAAATGATGTCCTTTTGGCATTGGACTCAGGACTCTACGTGATTATGGTTCTTCTCGATTTATCTGCTGCCTTCGACACAATCGACCACGACATCATGATCTCCCGACTCGAATCCTGGGCTGGTGTATCTGGCTTAGCCCTCGACTGGTTCAGGTCATATTTCTGCAACAGGACTCTTAGAGTCATGCTAGACGATTTTTCGTCTGAATCAGTCCCACTCCCATGTGGTGTCCCCCAGGGTTCCATTTTGGGGCCACTACTTTTTTCAATTTACATCCTGCCTTTAGGTGCAATTTTTAGAAAACATGCAATCTCGTATCATCTATATGCTGATGACTGCCAAATTTATTTCTCCCTCAAGTCAACTGACTCCACTAAACCTCTTCTCGACTGCTTATCTGACATTAAGGACTGGCTGGCTGTAAACTTCCTTCACCTGAATGATTCAAAAACCGAGGTCATTGTTTTTAGTCCCGACCGCAAACAGACCCTACCCCTTGGCCTCGACTTTCTTCCCAGTCCAGTAACTTCGTATGTTTCCAATCTTGGAATCAAAATGGATATGGTCCTGAAAATGGATGCTCAAGTCAACAGCACAGTAAAATCCTGCTTTTTCCATCTCAGGCGAATTGCCAAACTCAAGCCAATTCTGCCTTACCACCTCCTGGAATCAGTAATCCATGCATTCATTACGTCCCAGCTCGACTATTCTAATTCCTGCCTATATGGTGTTAGTAAAGCCACTCTTTCTAGACTCCAATTGGTTCAAAATGCGGCTGCAAGGCTTTTAACTGGAAGCAGCAGAAGCCAACACATTACACCGATTTTAAAAACCCTACACTGGCTGCCGATTAGATTTAGAATTGATTTTAAGATACTTCTCTTAACCTATAAGGCACTAAATGGTCTAGCCCCTGCCTACATGAGTGTCTTGCTCCATCGTCACAATCCCCCTCGTGTTCTTAGATCTGCAGATCAGCTGCTCCTAACCGTTCCCAAGGCACATTTTAAAGTTCGTGGTGAAAGGGCTTTTTCCGTCTGTGCACCCAGGCTCTGGAACTCCTTACCTTTAGTGGTTAGGCAAGCCGCTTCAGTCGCCACATTCAAATCACACCTAAAAACGTACTTCTTCACATTGGCTTTTAATTCCTAACCTGTCTTATTTCCACTTGCTTTTTGCTATTTCTCTGTTTTATTGGGTCCCCTGACCTGTTTTAATGTCTCTGTTTTAATTCTCTCTTAATGTTTGTTTTTAATATTTTGCTTTTAGTCTTGCTTGTTTTAACTGTACAGCGCTTTGGTCAGTTGTAATGCTGTGTTTTTAAGTGCTTAACAAATAAAAATGGTATGGTATGGTATGGTATGGTAAGAATATGGAGTGATACATATAGTGCATCCGGAAAGTATTCACAGCGCATCACTTTTTCCACATTTTGTTATGTTACAGCCTTATTCCAAAATGGATTAAATTCATTCTTTTCCTCAGAATTCTACACACAACACCCCATAATGACAACATGAAAAAAGTTTACTTGAGGTTTTTGCAAATTTATTAAAAATAAAAAAACTAAGAAATCACATGTACGTAAGTATTCACAGCATTTGCTCAATACTTTGTCGATGCACCTTTGGCAGCAATTACAGCCTCAAGTCTTTTTTGAATATGATGCCACAAGCTTGGCACACCTATCCTTTGCCAGTTTCACCCATTCCTCTTTGCAGCACCTCTCGAGCTCCATCAGATTGGATGGGAAGCATCGGTGCACAGCCATTTTAAGATCTCTCCAGAGATGCTCAATCGGATTCAAGTCTGGGCTCTGGCTGGGCCACTCAAGGACATTCACATAGTTGTCCTGAAGCCACTCCTTTGATATCTTGGCTGTGTGCTTAGGGTCGTAATCCTGCTGAAAGATGAACCATCACCCCAGTCTGAGGTCAAGAGCGCTCTGGAGCAGGTTTTCATCCAGGATGTCTCTGTACATTGCTGCAGTCATCTTTCCCTTTATCCTGACTAGTCTCCCAGTCTCTGCCGCTGAAAAACATCCCCACAGCATGATGCTGCCACCACCATGCTTCACTGTAGGGATGGTATTGGCCTGGTGATGAGCGTGCCTGGTTTCCTCCAAACGTGACGCCTGGCATTCACACCAAATAGTTCAATCTTTGTCTCATCAGACCAGAGAATTTTCTTTCTCATGGTCTAAGAGTCCTTCAGGTGCCTTTTGGCAAACTCCAGGCGGGCTGCCATGTGCCTTTTACTAAGACGTGGCTTCCGTCTGGCCACTCTACCATACAGGCCTGAATGGTGGATTGCTGCAGGAATGGTTGTCCTTCGGGAAGGTTCTCCTCTCTCCACAGAGGACCTCTGGAGCTCTGACAGAGTGACCATCGAGTTCTTGGTCACCTTCCTGACTAAGGCCCTTCTCCCCCGATCGCTCAGTTTAGATGGCCGGCCAGCTCTAGGAAGAGTCCTGGTGATTTCGAACTTCTTCCACTTACGGATGATGGAGGCCACTGTGCTCATTGGGACCTTCAAAGCAGCAGAAATTTTTCTGTAACCTTCCCCAGATTTGTGCCTCGAGACAATCCTGTCTCGGAGGTCTACAGACAATTCCTTTGACTTCATGCTTGGTTTGTGCTCTGATATGAACTGTCAACTGTGGGACCTTATATAGACAGGTGTGTGCCTTTCCAAATCATGTCCAGTCAACTGAATTTACCACAGGTGGACTCCAATTAAGCTGCAGAAACATCTCAAGGATGATCAGGGGAAACAGGATGCACCTGAGCTCAATTTTGAGCTTCATGGCAAAGGCTGTGAATACTTATGTACATGTGCTTTCTCAATGTTTTTATTTTTAATAAATTTGCAAAAATTTATTAAAAATAAAAAAATTGAGAAAGCACATGTACATAAGTATTCACAGCCTTTGCCATGAAGCTCAAAACAGAGCTCAGGTGCATCCTGTTTCCCCTGATCATCCTTGAGATGTTTCTGCAGCTTAATTGGAGTCCACCCATGGTAAATTCAGTTGATTGAACATGATTTGGAAAGGCACACATCTGTCTATATAAGGTCCCACAGTTGACAGTTCATGTCAGAGCACAAACCAAGCATGAAGTCAAAGGAATTGTCTATAGACCTCCGAGACAGGATTGTCTCGAGGCACAAATCTGGGGAAGGTTACAGAAAAATTTCTGCTGCTTTGAAGGTCCCAATGAGCACAGTGGCCTCCATCATCCGTAAGTGGAAGAAGTTCAAAACTACCAGGACTCTTCCTAGAGCTGGCCGGCCATCTAAACTGAGCGATCGGGGGAGAAGGGCCTTAGTCAGGGAGGTGAACAAGAACCCGATGGTCACTCTGTCAGAGCTCCAGAGGTCCTCTGTGGAGAGAGGAGAACCTTCCAGAAGGACAACCATCTCTGCAGCAATCCACCAATCAGGCCTGTATGGTAGAGTGGCCAGACGGAAGCCACTCCTTAGTAAAAGGCACATGGCAGCCCGCCTGGAGTTTGCCAAAAGGCACCTGAAGGACTCTCAGACCATGAGAAAGAAAATTCTCTGGTCTGATGAGACAAAGATTGAACTCTTTGGTGTGAATGCCAGGCGTCACGTTTGGAGGAAACCAGGCACCGCTCATCACCAGGCCAATACCATCCCTACAGTGAGGCATGGTGGTGGCAGCATCATGTTGTGGGGATGTTTTTCAGTGGCAGGGACTGGGAGACTAGTCAGGATAAAGGGAAAGATGGACTGCAGCAATGTACAGAGACATCCTGGATGAAAACTGCTCCAGAGCGGTCTTGACCTCAGACTGGGGCGTCGGTTCATCTTTCAGCAGGACAACGACCCTAAGCACACAGCCAAGATGTCAAAAGAGTGGCTTCAGGACAACTCTGTGAATGTCCTTGAGTGGCCCAGCCAGAGCCCAGACTTGAATCCGATTGAACATCTCTGGAGAGATCTTAAAATGGCTGTGCACCGACGCTTCCCATCCAACCTGATGGAGCTTGAGAGGTGCTGCAAAGAGGAATGGGTGAAACTGGCCAAGGATAGGTGTGCCAAGCTTGTGGCATCATATTCAAAAAGACTTGAGGCTGTACTTGCTGCCAAATGTGCATCAACAAAGTATTGAGCAAAGGCTGTGAATACTTATGTTCATGTGATTTTTCAGTTTTTTTATTTTTAATAAATTTGCAAAAACCTCAAGTAAACTTTTTTCACATTGTCATTATGGGGTGTTGTGTGTAGAATTCTGAGGAAAAAAATGAATTTAATCCATTTTGGAATAAGGCTGTAACATAACAAAATGTGGAAAAAGTGATGCGCTGTGAATACTTTCTGGATGCACTGTACATACATACATACATACATACATACATACATACATACATACATACATACATACAAAAAAGGGCTCAATCCCTATATGTCAACGGCAGGCAAGTGTGGATGAGTGTCCAGTATATGACCAACTACAGGACCAGTCCCGGAGCTGTGGGAGGTGATTTATCGCTGGCTGAGGAACTGAACCACTACTTTGCCCGGTTTGAAGTGCATCCACCAGAGACAGACAGACCCCATCCAGAAACCAACAACAGCCCTGTCCTGCCCTCTGCCTCAAGCGCCCTGCCTGAGTCGACAGTCAGATAACTCCCTTCCAATGACCACACAGACAAGAGTTTTCAGTTTGCTTTCTTTACTGAAGCCAGTTGGAATAGGGTAAAACTACAAATAAATCGTAAATACAATAGTGTGAGAATTACTTATTCTTTACAAACATATAAAAAATAAATAAATAACTTCACTTGAATGACACGTTATCTATGCGCACTGGCAAAGCTGTTAAAGTCTGAAAAAGGTAGCTCACAAGTACTTTTATAGTGCAGTGAAAACTTATAACAGCGGAAAGTTGCTAGAACCTTTAAAATACTTCTTTAAATAATCACAGATTCACAAACATGCATCAAAAACAGAGAATTGAACTTCTATAAACATTTCTACATACCGACAATGCCTTTTAAGCCAAACTGAACGTTCAAAGCAGGAAGTGAGACAAACATGTGCTCTCTGTTTTAATTTTACTCTCTGTGGTGCAGCTTTATGACATCATCGCCCAGCGACAGGCTGTTCCTCAAGTATAGGAATGTTTAATTTCACCACTAGATGGTGCTAATCTTAAGCCTCTCCTGGTTCAACCCTTAACTAGAACAGCACACTCCCCGCCTGGTATCCCATAGGATTCCACTATTTTGTTTTTTCCTCTTCTGTTCCCAAATCCTTTGAAGGAAGAAGCAAGACAATCTCATTAACAGGCCTGAGAAACATCTTGGCCCCACCTGATTTATTGACTCGGACTTGCACTTTACGGACCCTCCCATCCTTACTAGGGTACACTTCAGTTATAATTCCTAAAGGCCAGTCATTCCTCTTAGTTTGAGAGTCTTTCAAAAGGACCACACTTCCAAGCGTAAGATCTGGACGGTTAATTTGCCATTTCCTACGGAACTGAAGGGTAGATAAATACTGCTTGCGCCACCTATCCCAGAAGGTATTAGCAAGGCTCTGTACCCTACGCCATTGCTGCTTGTACAAGTCAGATTCTCCAAATTCCCCAACTGGAAGAGGAAAAGAACCCATTTTCTGAGTAAGGATTGTGGCAGGTGTGAGAATGAATGGATCCGAAGGGTCAGCTGACACAGGCACCAGCGGTCTATTGTTCACAATAACAGTGACCTCAGCAAGAAAAGTGGTAAGTACCTCGTGTGTTAATTTGGAAGACCTCATTTGTTCAAACATTGAATCTAAAATCCTCCGTGTGATACCAATCATTCTCTCCCATACACCTCCCATATGAGACGAATGAGGAGTATTGAATGTCCAAGTGCAACCATGATCTGCAAGAAATTTCTGCACAGCTATTCCATCAGAATTGGAGGGAATTCCTAGTTCCTTGCAGGCACCAATGAAGTTGGTTCCTCTGTCCGAACGAATGTGCTTCACTGGACCTCGAATCGCTAGAAACCTCCTCAAGGCATTAATGAAACTGGAAGAGTCTAGGGATTCAATGACCTCGATATGAATAGCTCTGACACTTAGACAGGTGAAAAGAACAGCCCACCTTTTACTCTCACCGTGGTTGCTTCTTGTTCGTTGTGCTGATATAGTCCAAGGCCCAAACACATCTAATCCAACATGTGTAAAGGGAGGCTCCATGCTGAGTCTATCCGGTGGAAGGTTTGCCATCTTCTGTACTTCAAAGGACCCTCTGAGTTTACGGCAGATAACACACTTAAAGATAAGGCTAGAAACACATCGCTTGACACCTACTATCCAGTAGCCACCTGACCGGATTGCTCCTTCTGTAAAGTGACGTCCTTGGTGTTGTGTCTGCTCATGGAAGTAACGCACTAATAGGGTTGCTACATGATGTCGTCCCGGCACAATAAGTGGCCTTTTCTCATTAAGCTCTAGACCTGCCTCTATGACCCGACCTCCAACTCTCAACAGGCCATTTTGATCGATAAAGGGATCCAGAGTCCAAAGTGGACTTTTCTTTGAGAGCCTTCTATGTGATTTGAGACACTCAATCTCATCAGCGTAGGTTTCCTTTTGAATTGTACGAATAACGACTGCTGCACTTTGAGCTAGTATGTCCGGTGTTAGCAGTGACTCACGATAATCCCATCTCCTACAGATCTCAGCAGGTTTATTTTGAGCTTGCTTAAAGTGACGAACAAATTGAATTAGATTACCCATAGCTCTGGTTAGATAAATCCAGCTAGAAAAACGGTTGAAGCGTTGAGACCCCAAACATGCAGATTCTGCCGTGCGACATACTGTAACTAATGGCCGGACTTCTGAATCTTGAGCTGGATTGACAAGTTCAAATGTCTCTTGCACAGGAGGCATGATTTCAGGTCGAGATAAGAATTCCGGTCCAGTAAACCAAATTGTATCCTTTAAGCTGGCAGCAGATATAGGTCGTGTTGCAATGTCCGCAGGGTTATGCTTTGTATGCACATAATGCCACTGATCTGGAAGCGAACTTCTCCGGATTCTTTGGACTCGATTATTCACGTAAACATAAAACCTCCGCTTTTCATTATGAATATATCCCAACACCACCTTGCTGTCAGTGTAGAAGGTAACTGCATCAAACTTAATATCTATTTCTGCTGTGATGGTTTCTGCCATTTGCACTGCCATAACCGCCGCACAAAGCTCCAGTCGTGGTATAGTATGTTCAGGACGCGGGGCTAATCTTGCTTTGCCAGAGATGAACCCCACATGACAGTTTCCATTGGTGTCTGTGGCCTTCACATATGCGACTGCACCAACTACCCCTTCAGAAGCATCCGAGAAGACACAGAGCTCTACAAACTTTGCTTCAGACAGTGATATAGGTGAATATGGTCTTGGAATTTGAAGAGACTGCAATTCTTGTAGAGAAAGTCTCCACGTCTCCCACAGCTCCTCCTTTTCAGGTGCCAATGGTGCATCCCAATCAGATGACTCCTTAATAAATTCCCTTAGAAGAGCTTTGCCTTGGATTGTTACTGGAGCAACAAACCCAAGTGGATCATACAAACTATTTACAACAGAGAGAACTCCTCGTCGTGTGAACGGTTTTCTTTCTTTATGAACTTGAAAGGTGAAGCAATCTGAATTCAAGTCCCAAAGTAGTCCAAGGCTATGTTGTATAGGTATGGTTCCTGTTGACAAATCTAGGTCCTTTAGGGTGCTGGCATGGTCCTCAGGTGGAAAGGCTTCCATAACTTCTCTACTGTTGGACAACAACTTGTGAAGCCTGAGATTAGAGCAAGCTAACATTTCCTGAGTTCGTTTGAGCAGGTCGATTGCTGCTGCTGCAGTAGGCAAGGACTTCAGTCCATCATCCATATAGAAATCCTGCTCTACAAACTTTCTGGCATCTTCACCAAACTCAAGTTGACCTTTCTGTGCTGCTCGTCTGAGGCAGTAAATAGCGACAGCTGGGGATGGGCTATTTCCAAATACATGCACTTTCATGCGAAAATCAAGTACATCATTCTCAGGATCATTATCTTTGAACCAAAGGAATCTCAAAAAAGTTGCGATGATCTGGGTGAACCATAAAGCAATGGAACATTTGCTGTATGTCCACAGTAAAGGCAACAAGATCCCTTCGAAACCGAAGGAGGACTCCAATGAGATTGTTGTTGAGATCTGGACCCGTTAGAAGCACCTGGTTTAATGATAGACCTTTGAATTGGGCACTTGAGTCAAAAACTACTCGGATCTGAGAAGGCTTCTTGGGATGGTAAACACCGAAACAAGGTAGGTACCAGCATTGCTCTCCAGGTTTTATCTGAGGGGCCACCTCTGCGTGATCATTTTGAAACATCTTCTCCATGAAGGCAACAAAATGAGTTTTCATTTCAGGACTCTTTCTAAAGGAGCGTTGTAGTGACTTTAAACGCTGTACTGCCATAGACCTGTTATCAGGAAGACGTGGCCGTGGAACCTTGAATGGCAATGGAGCTACCCAGCTATTTTCTTCATTCTGAAAGACACTCTGATTCATAATCTTTAAAAACTGTGTATCTTCAATAGAATAAGCTACCTTGTCATCGTCCCTTGTTCTTTGGAATAAGTCTTGATCTAAGATCATCTGCACTTCTTCAGCAGAGCAGACCTTACGATGAAGGATGGACAGTGGCAGCTTACAGTCACAGAATCTCTCTTTAACAATGCAGTGGTTGGGGCAGGGCCTAAAGAATGAAGGTCGGCCATTCTCTAAGATGTTAGTGCAGTATGCCCTTACTGTGTCCGGTTTGTGAACATCTCCAATACAGACATCTCCCACGATCACCCAACCAAGATCCAACTTCTGTGCATATGGAGCGTTATGTGGTCCATTTACTTGCTTACGTACTTTATGGAGCCTGATGACATCTCTACCTAATAGAAGCATAATAGGGGCTTGTAGGTGGAGCTCTGGTATCCACTTTGCCAGGTGTCTCAAGTGTGGGTGGTTTAGCGCTACTTCTGGGGTTGGAATTTCAGATCGATTATTTGGAATGTCATTGCACTCAATCATTGTTGGTAGCGAAAGAGTAATACTTCCATCTATTGACTCAATTTGGAAGCCGTGTGCCTGCCTACCTTGTGATTCAACAGTTCCAGCGCATGTCTTCAAGGTGTATGAAGAAATGGATCCCGATATGCCGAAGAGATCAAAGAACTCTGACCTTACAAGGGACCTGTTGCTCTGATCATCCAATACTGCATAGAGGAAAACAGCTTCCTGTGAGCGACCCTCCGGACTCACTTTTACAAGGCAGATCTTGGAGCATGAGCGTCTTGGTTGATTCTCTCTACAGACCCTAGTACAAGCAGAAGTAATGTAGGCTTCACTAGGACTATCATTTTTCTCCCCACCATACTGTGGTGTGGTAGTTTGTGACATAGACAACCATGGAGCTGGTCCTGGATGCAGTGCTGAGATGTGACCCTCACTTTCACACTCTGTGCACTTGGTGGCATCATTACAGTTCTTAGCCACATGAACTGCAGACTTGCAGCATTTGTAACAAATCCCATGTTGCTTTAAGAAAGCCTTCCTTTCTTCAAGGGGCTTCTCCCTAAATCCACGGCACTTAGGAAGGGGGTGAGGTTTGTTATGGAGTGGGCACTGTTTTGCTGGATCTGCTTTAGTCTTTGTTGAAAGTTCAGCAGGTGTGCTTTGAGAAGAGACCTCTGTTTTATGAACAGCAACGACTTTCTGAGAATTGTGCTTTTGTGTCTGTCTAATCTGTCCCCATGGCTCTTCATGAGCTGCTGAAACAATGAAGCTTGGATCATTCCGCATCCTTGCTTGTTGACTTACAAAATTCACAAAGAAACTGAATGGTGGGTAAGACACTCCATGATTTTCTTTATATCTAGAGCCAGTGGTGAGCCACTTCTCTTGCAGATAGAATGGCAACTTCTGTACTAGTGGGTTGATTCCACGAGGTGTGTCAAGATAAGAAAGACCCGACAGATCACCATCAGCCTTGGCAGCTTGAAGTTCCATGAGCAAGTCTCCGAATTCTCTCAGTCTGCGATTATCTTTATTTGAAATCTTTGGGAAACTCTCTAGCCTCTTGAATAAGGAACTCTCAATAACTTCTGGAGAACCATAGCATTCACGCAGTCTGTCCCATACGATTCTGAGCCCTTGTTGTGGATGATTTATATAAACAGCTCTTATCCGCTTGACAAGTACTGCCGACTCACTGCCTAGCCACTTCACCAGCAAATCCATTTCCTCACTAGCTGAAAGGTTAAGGCCTCTGATGGCATTCAGGAATGATGCCCTCCAAGCTCTATAATTCTCAGGTTGATCATTAAACTGAATAAGGCCAGTAGATATAAGTTCGCGTCGGGCAAGAAACCTGACAAAGTCCGACATATTTGTATTCTCATCTGGATGTGCCTGATGTGGTCTTTTGTAGCTGTGAGCAATAGCCTGGGGTTGAGTGTTGTTCTTATTTGCTAGCCCATGTGTCGCACTGTTGTTGTAACCATTCAAAGGAGCTTGATCTGTAAAATGTGGCTTTTGCAGCACCTTGGGCACATAGACATTACTGATGCTGGTTTGTTGTGCGAAGTCTTCATTCACGACTGGGACCCCAGTAGAACATACTGTACTCTCCATAGGAAGAAAATATCGCTCAGAAAGGCTGGCACCTTGTAAAACAGGATCCAGCTCTGTGAATTCATGCTCCTCTTTATTATTCTGATGTATAAAGTCAACAGTAGATTCATGTTGAGGTGCTGAATGGCTGTTGTAAGGTTCATCAAAGTATGGACCACTAAGCACAGGCATAGGAAGGGCGTCTGTAAAGACGGCATGCTCTTCTATGTATTCATTTGTGCGCCGCACTGGATCTTCTGTTGGCAGCTCTATTTTTTTATAACTGCTTCGATCTATTTGCTCCATAACAGTTTCTAAAGCATCAGCTTTTGCCTCTGCAGCTGCTGCTCTCTTCTCTAATTGCAACGATTCTAGAGACGCGTTAACATGCGCCTGCTTTATTTTAAGCTCAATCTCCTTTTTAGCGAACGCTGCTTCAGCTTTAGTGGCCTGAGCTTCTGCTCGAGCAAGAGCGATAGCCATACTGGCAGATGAACTGCGAGATTGAGATGACGTAGATGATGCCTTCGATCTTGTTTTCTTAGATCCACCTTTAGAGTGTACGTCTGTCATTATAACTTTGAAAGCGATTGCTTGCGTTTAATTGCTGAATTGCTAGCTCCCCGCCGTAGCTCTAAAAACATCCGTAAATTGGCTTGCTTGAAGGTGTCGTTTTACTGTCCTGCCCTCTGCCTCAAGCGCCCTGCCTGAGTCGACAGTCAGATAACTCCCTTCCAATGACCACACAGACAAGAGTTTTCAGTTTGCTTTCTTTACTGAAGCCAGTTGGAATAGGGTAAAACTACAAATAAATCGTAAATACAATAGTGTGAGAATTACTTATTCTTTACAAACATATAAAAAATAAATAAATAACTTCACTTGAATGACACGTTATCTATGCGCACTGGCAAAGCTGTTAAAGTCTGAAAAAGGTAGCTCACAAGTACTTTTATAGTGCAGTGAAAACTTATAACAGCGGAAAGTTGCTAGAACCTTTAAAATACTTCTTTAAATAATCACAGATTCACAAACATGCATCAAAAACAGAGAATTGAACTTCTATAAACATTTCTACATACCGACAATGCCTTTTAAGCCAAACTGAACGTTCAAAGCAGGAAGTGAGACAAACATGTGCTCTCTGTTTTAATTTTACTCTCTGTGGTGCAGCTTTATGACATCATCGCCCAGCGACAGGCTGTTCCTCAAGTATAGGAATGTTTAATTTCACCACTAGATGGTGCTAATCTTAAGCCTCTCCTGGTTCAACCCTTAACTAGAACAGCACAAGCCCCATCTTCACAGTGGGGGAGCACGAGGTGAGACGTACGCTGCAGGCTGTCAACCCACAGAAGGCAAATGGACCCGACGGGATCTCAGGACACGTGCTGAAAGACTGTGCAGACCAACTGGCTGGGGTCTTCACCAGGATATTCAAGCAGTCTCTGTCTCAGTCCACTGTGCCATCCTGCCTGAAATCCTCTGTCATAGTGCCTCTGGCCAAGAAACAGATCATCACCAGTCTTAATGACTACAGGCCAGTTGCATTGACCCCTGTGGTTATGAAGTGCTTCGAGAAGCTCATCAGGAACCACATCATGTCATTCATTTCTCCCATGCTTGATCCACACCAGTTTGCCTACAGAGCAAACAGGTCTACGGAGGACGCTGCGGCCACTGTTCTCTATGCTGTTCTGTCCCATCAGCTCTGCTTTTAATACCATCTTACTCCACAGACTGGTGACCAAACTGTCAGACACAGGACTTCCACACTCTACCTGCCTTTGGATCAAGGACTCCGTGAGTGATCGCACTCAAAGGGTTAGAGTGGGCCCCTACTTCTCCACACCCATCAGCCTCAGCACTGGCTCCCCACAGGGCTGTGTGCTGAGCCCCCTGCTCTATACCCTCTACACACACGACTGCATTCCTGCCCACCACAGTAACACCATTGTTAAGTTCGCTGACGATACCACGGTAGTAGGGCTCATCTCTGGGGGGGGATGAGTCCACCTACAGGGATGAGGTGGAGCGGCTGACAACGTGGTGTAGAAATAACAACTTGCTCCTAAATATAGCCAAGACCAAGGAGCTCATCGCGGACTTCAGGAAGAAGGCAGACAACATCCACCCACTCATCACCAATGGGGACTGTGTGGAGATGGTCTCAGATTTCCATTTCTTGGGAGTCACCATTAGGGAGGACTTGAGCTGGGGAGCACACACTGCTGAGGTAGTGAAGAAGGCCCAAAAGAGACTCTACTTCCTGAGGGTTCTCAGGAAGAACAACATCTCTGAGAAACTGATGATGTCCTTTTACCGCTGCACAGTAGAGCGCATCCTAGCCTACTGTCTCTGTGTGTGGTTCTCTAGCTGCACAGTAGCACAGAGGAAAGAGCTCCACAGGGTAATTGGTTGCCCAGCAGATAGTCGGCTGTCCTCTCCCCTCACTAGAAAAACTACGTAGTTCCTGTTGTCTCAGGAATGTCAAGAAAATTCTTCAGGACCCATCACACCCAGGACATACATTGTTTGAACGCCTGCCTTCAGGCAGACGTTTCAGATCCATAAAGACTAAGACAAATAGACTGAGAAACAGTTTCTATCCTTCAGCCATCACCACGCTGAATGCTGCTAAGTGGTCAATCTGACCAAGTGCACCTTCATGTTTACAATACAATACACTCTCATGTTTACACTACAGCTCTAAGTCAGCATTGGCTATGGGACAAGTGCAATATGACGTATGTATGAATGGATAATTTTAGTTTTAACTTGAGTAATTGTGTTTTGTTTTTATTTTATTTTTGCATTGGAAAATTGCTCCTACATTTCGTTGTACAATGTCTCATTACTACAATGACAATAAAGATTTGTGATTTTGATTTTGGTATGTGACAGATAGAAAGGTAGATAGATAACACAGACAGAAAGGATATTCTTTAATGGAATAGATTAGGAACCAAGATTAGATTAGATAAATTAGATTTTAAATCATATTATAGTTATAGTTTATAGAATACAATATACCATTATAGATACAGTAATAACCTAATTTTTATAATTTTTATTTTAATAACAATTTTTCTAAGAGTAAGAAGCTGTTAGGCAGCAGTTTAAATCGAGCACGTGGTTACTTTCCACAAGGACTTTGCATGATTTCTTTGTGTTTGTTAGGGTTTTCCTCTGGATAATCCACTTTTCCTCCCACATTCAAAATTTGTGCAACAAAGGACAGCAGCATATTCTAAATTCACCCCGTGGGAGTGTTGATGTGATTATATTGCTGAGAGAGGCCAGAGGGCCAGGGCTTGTCCAGGGTTGGTTTCTTCCTTACACCTTGTACTGCTAGTGTAGGCTATGACTTCCCTTAAATTTGAAATAGATTCATTGGGTCTGAGAATATTATGCTAGGAAATGATTTTCTGACAAAAATTACCCCAACAGCAAAGCATAAAAAGCATGCAAGAAGTTAAAAAAGCTCATGATCCAAGCAAAATAAATGGTGCTCATGACTCTACCATCATAAAAACACAACATAAAATTGAATTTCTGAGAAAAAAAAACAAGGTAGAAAAAATGTCTTAATTTCGACAAAGTTGGTCATGTCATGGGTACGACTTTAAACTGCATTAAGCCCTGCAAAATGTCCTTCAAACTGCAGGGAAAACTTGGGGGTTGGTGGCAGGACTGGCATTTCAACCACCATAAAAACTTCATGCAGCTCCAAAACAGCAGATAAGACACCTTTCTGCTCTCCGCAGAAGTAGCTCTGCTCCACAGGAAAACAGCTCACATTATGAAGGTGATGGGAGGAAAGCCCTCAGGAGCCTCATCCCCGGAAAAGCTGAAATCACCAGAGAGCCAATGGAGTCAGGCATGTTGGATCGGAACTGGTGTGGCGTTGAGGTGTCGCTCTCTGCATAGCAGCACTCGGGTCCTGATTTAAGGCAGCTTATTCTATGTGCTTACCCAGATGTCTTGTCTCTCCGCCACGATGACCATCTTCCTCTGCTCTTGGAGGAGCTTCATAAACTCCGCATTTTAGTGGCGGCACTCTCTAAGGTACACAGACCTGGAACTGTCCAAATCTCTGTAGGTGGATACACCTTTTATTGGTCTGGTCGCTCTGATGGCTGTCATACTCAGGGAGTAGCTGTTGCTGTGGGGGATCAGCTCCTTCCAATGGTGTCCGATGTCACTCCTTTCAAGGAGCACATTATGAGACTCGGATTAAGGCACACTCTGGGTGCCTTATCTGTTGTCTCAGTGTATCCTCCGACTGCAGAGAGTGATGTCTCAGTGAGGGAGATATTCTATTTGCAAATTCCCTCAGTGGTTGATGGGTGCCCACGAGGTGACATTTTTCTGATCATGGGTAACTTCAATGTGACCACTGGCATGATAGGGCTGGCAATAAGAATTGTATTGGTCCCCAAGAATCTGGCAACTGTGGTGAAAGTGGTTCCATGTTCCTTGACTTTGTAAAAGGTCAGGGGCTGTGGATCGCGGGATCCTGATTGCAGGTGCCCTGAACAGCATTGTTGGACTTGGTACTCCAATACTGATGGTGAGGTGAAGGAAATCGATCACATCCTCATGGGCAAATGCTAGAGGCTCCTAAAAAACTACAGGGTCTACAGAAGTGCCCAGTTTGTTGCTTATTGGAAGATCCAGCTTAGGTCCAGTATGCTACAACCTACTAGTAGAATGAGGCTGGACTTGGCCAGACTCCAAGATCAGGCTGTTTCTAATGGGTCTGCAGGCAGTTTGCCTGAGGAACTTGCAGACTTGGGTGCAACTGCAGATCCTAATGTCATGTGGGAGACCTGTTAAAAGACAACGAAGATTGCTGAAGGTGGTGCTGGTGTTCCCAAAATGAGGAATTTCATCTCTCAGAGCACCCTGATTATTATCAAGAGGAGCTGCAGCGCACAGCTTGATGGCAACTCTGGTCTATACTGGGAACTGAAAAGGCTGGCTGGCGGGCTCTGAGAGCAGATAAGGAGGCATTTGTTATAGCAATCTCTGAGGTAGTGACATGCCATGGTCTAGTGACCCACGTCCTGCTTACAGAGGAATCAAAACATTATGTACATCTGAATCTGTTGCAGTCAGGGCAGGTGATGGAATGGTCCATACAGATGAGGCTACAGTGATGACCTCTCTGGGCATCCCTGGGTCCACAGTTCTTGAGGCTGATCCTCCAATTACCTGTGAACCACCCAATCTCACTGAGATTACGCAGGTGGTGAATCAGCTGAGGGCAGGGAAAGCTGCAGGGATCTGTAGTATCTGGGGTGAACTTCTCCAGGCTGTTATTTGGGAGGTGGGCGTTGTTCCCAGCTGACTGGAAAATGGGACATATCGTCCCTATCTCGAAAGGGAAGGATGATCGCCTGGATCAGCAACTACAGGGGGATAACACTGCTCTCGGTGCTGGGTAAGGTCCTTGGCTAGGGTCATCCTCAATAGGATCTCAGCAGTCTGGTTATACAGTTAGGTCCATAAATATTTGGACAGGGACAACATTTTTCTAATTTTGGTTCTGTACATTACCACAATGAATTTTAAATGAAACAACTCAGATGCAGTTGAAGTGCAGACTTTCAGCTTTAATTCAGTGGGTTGAACAAAAAGATTGCATAAAAATGTGAGGCAACTAAAGCATTTTTTTTAAACACAATCCCTTTATTTCTGGGGCTCAAAAGTAATTGGACAAATTAAATAACTGGAAATAAAATGTTCATTTCTAATACTTGGTTGAAATCCCTTTGCTGGCAATGATAGCCTGAAGTCTTGAACTCATGGACATCACCAGATGCTGGGGTTTCCTCCTTTTTAATGCTCTGCCAGGCCTTTACTGCAGCGCCGTTCAGTTGCTGTTTGTTTGTGGGCCTCTCTGTCCGAAATTTAGTCTTCAACAAGTGAAATGCATGCTCAATTGGGTTAAGATCAGGTGACTGACTTGGCCATTCAAGAATTTTCCACCACTTTGCTTTAATAAACTC